>NC_069507.1:127244651-127437151 GCF_027579735.1 Bombina bombina | reverse complement strand
ATGTATACAGTCCCTTTAAAAAAAAAAAAAAAATGTTGGTCTGCAACCCCCGTATGTTAGACAGTTATCAAAAAAGTTACTGACTTTTGCATTGCTGCACTGCTTCTACATACATAGTAATACTGCAATCATTAACCATTTCAGTCAAGTTCTGAATTTTGCTTAGTTAGTTTGACAGACTTACAAAACTTCCACCTACACAAGAAGAGCAGCTCTCATATAGCCTAGCACTTAACAGATGAAGATTCATAATCCGAGTAAGCAAAGCTCTATACAGATGGCCCTCGTTTTACAACGGTTCAATTTACACCGTTTCAGAATAACAACCTTTTTTTTCCCAGTCATGTGACTGCTATTGAAAAGCATTGAGAAGCAGTGCATTTATTAAAATAGCCAGTAGGTGGAGCTGTCCGCTTGTGTTGCAGCAAAGCCAAGCAAACTGAAATTAATCAGTTTAACCAGACCTGAGCTATCGAGCTGCTTGGAAAGGAACAAGATCTTCCTGTCTATAAATCAGTCCAGATTGGAATGCATAGAAAGAACTGTTTGCAGAAAAATGCAAGTGAAGTCTGTGTTGTGTGATTTTATTATGTTTATAATGCTGTTTAGCAAATGTTTTTGTTCATTTAACTTAGTTTAATTATATATTCTGTGTTGTGTGATTATTTTATTAGGTTTAGTAATGGCTCAAGTACATGGATCGGTAGCAGAAGCAGATAACAAGAAAGGCATTTATGATTTTGAGAATGGAGGATGGAGCTTCGCTGCAAATTATTTCAGTTCACAGAATGTTGAAAAATGCTGACAAAATTACATCACCAATGCAAAAGCTCCACAACAGACTTCCTACCTGTCAGTCCTGAAACTCCAAAAACTAATACAGATTTCAAAATAAACCACCATTGTAACAGTGTGCAGAAACAAAATGTCAAAACTGTATATTTATTGCACTCATGGTTAAAAGGGACAGCATCACAAATTTGGTGAAGTAGCTAATTGTAGGCTATAAAAATGTACAAAAAGGAAAAATAAAGACATATACACGGACACATTTTATCATATTCATCAACAAATTAAAACAAAGAACCCGACTATCAAGTTGTGATACCAAACAAGAGTGGACCAATTGAATGGGCACAGGGTAAAGTGAACATAGTATAAAGTGAACAAAGTATATACCCCATACACAAAAAAAGAGGAAAAAAGGAGGCAAGAAATAGGGGGGAGAGATGGAGAAAAACAAATTATGCTTACCTGATCATTTCATTTCCATCTGTATGAGGAGAGTACACGGCTTCATTCACCACTTGTGGGAAATACAGAACCTGGCCACCAGCAGGAGGCAAAGACTTAAATACCTCCCCCACTCCCCTCATCCCCCATTCATTCTGCCGAGGGAACCAGAAACAGTAGGAGAAATATCAGGGTATAAATGGTGCCAGAAGAAAAACAAAAGAAATTTAGGTCCGCTCAACTGGGAACTGGTCGGGGGACGTGGACTCTCCTCATGCAGATGGAAATAAGAGGCGGACCCTACTCTGAGGGCACCACAGCCTGCAAGACCTGTCTCCCAAAAGCTGCTTCCGCCGAAGCAAAAACATCAAATTTGTAAAACTTTGAAAATGCATGTAAGGAGGACCAGGTAGCCGCCTTACAAATCTGCTCCATAGAGGCCTCATTCTTGAAGGCCCAAGAAGAAGCCACAGTTCTAGTCGAGTGAGCCGTAACCCTCTGAGGAGGCTTAAGTACCGCTGTCTCATAAGTCAAGCGAATCATGCTCCTCAGCCAAACAGATAGGGAAGTGGAAGAAGCCTTCTGCCCTTTGCGCTTCCCCGAAAAGACAACAAACAATGTTGAAGTCTGTCTGAAATCCTTCGTAGCCTGAAGATAGAATTTCAAGGCTCGAACCACATCCAAATTATGAAGTAACCGTCCCTTCGAAACAAGAAAGGAACCACAATCTCCTGATTGATGTTGCAATTAGAAACAACCTTAGGGAGAAAGCCCAACCCAGTGCGAAGAACAGCTTTATCAGCATGAAAAACTAGGTAAGGAGGCTCACATTGCAAGGCTGCCATCTCAGAGTCCCAAAGCAATAGCCAGTAGAAAAAGAACCTTCCAAGACAGTAATTTAATGTCAACCGAATGCATGGGCTCAAACAGAGCCCTCTGAAAAACTTTAAGAACCAGATTTAAACTCCAAGGAGGATTGGAATGTCAAACACAGGCCTAATTATAGACAGAGCCTGAACAAAAGACAATATCAGGAAGCTGAGCGAGCTTCCTGTGTAACACAGAGCCGAAATCTGTCCCTTTAAGGAACTGGCGGCAAGTCCCTTCTCCAAACCATCCTGGAGGAAGAAAAGGATCCTGGATACCTTGACCTTATGCCAGGAATACCCACAAGCCTCACACCAGCATCCTGACTTGAATGAGAGTATCAATCACACTCTCAGAAAATCCTCTCTTGGCAAGGACTAAGTGTTCAATCACCATGCAGTCAGCCTCAGAGAATCTAGATAGTGATGCACAAAGGGACCCTGTACCAACATATCTCTGTGACTGGGTAACTATCAGGCATCAGTTCTGCCTGGGGATCCATGGACCGCGACTCATATCTGGGTAACTTGAGGTTGAGTCTGGACGCCATGAGATCTATCTCCAGTGTCCCCCATCTGTTGCAAATCTCCGCAAACACCTCGGGATGAAGAGACCCTTCCCCCGGATGAAACTATTGTCTGATGAGAGAATCTGCTTCCCAGTTTTCTACACCCGGAATGTGGATCGCTAACAGCGAAAAGTTGTGCGTCTCCGCCCATTCCAGAATCCGAGATACTTCCCTCATGGCTAGGGAGCTTCTCATTCCACCCTGATGGTTGAGGTAAGCCACCGAGGTAATGACAGAGCCACCAAGAGAGGAATTCTCTTGACCGGTTGTCCAGAGAAACCTGTTGGGATAGATCCGAGTGATTGCCGTTCCATTGCCTCAGCATGCATAACTGAAGAGGTCTGAGATGGAACAACATCTATGCTGGATACCATGAGCCCAATCACATCCATACACCGGGCCACAGATGGCCTTGAAGAGGTCTGAAGGGCAAGACAGCTGGAGGCAATTTTGCAACAACTTTGGTCTGTCAGGAATATCTTCATGGATATGGAGTCTATTATCATGCCGAGGAACTCCACTCTGGTACTGGGTACCAGAGAACTCTTTCCTGAGTATATTTTCTATCCATGAGATCAAAGAAGAAGAGCTCTCGAATGGTCCTCTGCCAGCCGGCTGGACGGAGCCTGACCAGGATGTCGTCCAGATAAGGCGCTACTGCAATACTCGGTCTCGCCACTGCGAGCAGAGCTTCCAGAATATTTGTAAAGACTCTTGGAGCAGTAATTAGATCGAATGGTAGAGCTACAAACTGGAAGTGTTGGTCCAGAAAGGGGAATCTTTGGAACTTGAAGTGATCCTTGTGTATTGGCACATGAAGGTAAGCGTCCTTCAAGTCCATCATAGTCATAAACTGTCCCTCATGAACTAAGGGCAGAATAGACCTTATTGCCTCCATCTTGAACGATGGGACCGACAGAAACTTGTTTAAGCACTTTAGGTCTAGAATCGGGCGAAAAGTACCCTCCTTCTTTGGGACCACGAAAAGGTTTGAATAGTATCCTAGACCTCTTTCTGCTAGAGGTACTGGTACAATTACTCCTAAAGAGGAGAGATCCCTCACGCACTCTAGAAAGGCATCTCGTTTCTCTGGTCTTGACGATAGATTTGACAAGAGGAATCTGCCCCTGGGAGGGTGAGATTTGAAAACTATCCTGTAACCCTGGGCAATGACCCCAAGAATCCTGAATGTTTCTCATCCAAGCCTCCATGAAAAGTGATGGTCTGCCCCCTGCACGATCCAGAGACGGATCGGGGGCCGCCCCTTCATGCCGATTTTGTCTCGGTGGGTTTCTTGTTCTGCTTGGCTTTATTTCAAGACTGGGATGGTTTCCAAGATCCCTTGGACTGCTCAGGCTTTGCGGGAGGCTGCTGTCGATGGGAATTGTCCAAACCAAAGGGACGAAAGTTAGGGCCCTTAGGCTTCTTCTTCTTATCCTGCAGTAGAAAGGAACCCTTGCCCCCCATGACCGTGAATATGATAGAGTCCAGGTCTGGACAGAAAAGAACCTTACCCTTAAATGGAAGGGAGAGTAATCTAGATTTGAACGTCATGTCAGTAGACCACGACTTCAACCACAGAGCCCTCCGGGCCAGAACAAAAAAGCCTGGTTTCTTAGCACTCAAGCAAATAATCTGCATATTTGCATCACAGATAAATGAATTAGCTACCCTTAGGGCCTTAATTCTTTCCTGTATCTCATCGAGGAGAGTTTTCACCTCGATCATATCGGACAGAGTCACATCAATAGGTAGCGGCTCCCGCCACCGCAGCGACCGCTGCTGCAGGCTGAAATAAGAACCCTATGTGCTAACACATCTTTCTTAACAGGGTCTCTAATTTCTTATCCATGGGCTCCTTAAACGACAAACTATCCTCGAGTGGGATAGTGAATCCCTTAGCGAGCGTGTAGATAGTTCCATCCACCTTAGGGAGAGACCCCCACAATTCTAGCTGAGAGTCCGGAACCGGTAACAATTTCTTAAACGATGAAGGAGGGGAGAAAGAAGATCATGTCTCTCCCATTCATTCTTAATATTTGCCATCTTTACGGGAACCGGGAAAGTCTGGGGCACTACCCTGTTGTCGTAAACTTTATCAAGCTTAGGAATAGAAGGTTCCTCGGGTAACTTCGGTTCCGGAACCTCTAGGGTAGCCAGCACCTCCTTTAATAAAAAAAGTGTAAGTGCTCAATCCTAAAACTAAAGTCTGGTTCCTCCGGCAGCCAGAGGATTCCGACCCAGAGAGAGAGGCCTCCGAAGTATCGGAGTCTTCTTCATCGGCGGATAATCTATTCTCATATACATCCAACGAAGTAGATGACCCCTGGGAAGGATAGCAATGTTTAATCTTTCGTTTGCTCTTAGCAGGGCGAGGTAAAGCACTGAAGACCGCAGACACCGCCGTTTGCAACTGGTCAGCAAAATCTGGCAGCCAAAGGGCCTCTCACGCAGGAGGATTAGTAGTGCACTGGGGAGCTGGATGTGTAATCGGAGATGATTGTAGGGAACGCACCTCGCGGGATGGAGACCCCTCAAAGGTGGACGGCTCAGTGGTACTAAACATCTTGTTCTTTTTAGATATCACTATTTTATCAAGGCATGTGGAACATAGTTGAGCAGGCGGGTATACCGTAGCCTCCTCACAATAAAAATACAGGCATTAGATTTAGGAAAAGAGGGAGTACCCACTAACGCATCAGAGTCCTCCATAGTTTGCGCCTGTAATATAGGATATAGAAAAAATAAATGGCACCTTAATACCCCAATGGCCGGGGCACTCACCACCTCCTATGACCCAGGCCCACAGAGAAACTGCTGTGTCTCCTGTAACCGACGGTCAGGAAAAAGGAAAATAATGAGTCCACACCCGGTCACATGGAGTGACAGCAGGACCGCCCGTGCAGCAGAGAAAAAACGCACCAAACTAAACAGGCTGCACAGTTAATCAAAGAAGAACCTGACTGCTCACACATTGCGAGAGCCAAATCTCACATGTCACAGCAAAACAACACAATAACGCAATTATGTATAAATCCCCCCCTGTTCAATAATCCCCTTCCGGAGATATTAACTCTTGATTCTATACAGATAAAAGGAGTCACACTGTGACCCTGTATTTCTTGCGTTCTCATAAATGTATAAAAAAATGAAACGATCTTACCAGAATCTATGCCGTGGAACAGGAACAAGGTCTCTCAAGTTTGACATTGCTGTAGCATCGCTCCTGACATGGACTTGAGTGGAAGAAAGCAGGCAGTGAAACTCATCAACACTGATTGCTTAAGGAGCTGTTAATACGAGTCTGGATGGTTTCGCAGAAAGACTCTCCCTGCATCTCCAGACCCTAACATTCGTCAATGCTCTCACCGAGAGACTGACAAGACTACTTAAAACTCCAGTCCCATTTTGAAGAGTACTACCCTCCATAAGAGACTATTCTGAATCTTCCAACACTTCTCTGCCATCCTCTTGTGAGGAAAGGCAAAGAATGACTGGTGGATGAGGGGAGTGGGGGACGTATTTGAGCCTTTGGTTGGGGTGTCTTTGCCTCTTCCTGGTGGCCAAGTTCTGTATTTCCCACAAGTAATGAATGAAGTCGTGGACTCTCCTTATATTAAGATGGAAACAGAGCGTGGAAACAGAGCGCGGAAACAGAGCGCGGAAACAGAGCGAGGAAACAGAGCGAGGAAACAGAGCGAGGAAACAGAGCGAGGAAACAGAGCGAGGAAACAGAGCGAGGAAACAGAGCGAGGAAACAGAGCGAGGAAACAGAGCGAGGAAACAGAGCGAGGAAACAGAGCGAGGAAACAGAGCGAGGAAACAGAGCGAGGAAACAGAGCGAGGAAACAGAGCGAGGAAACAGAGCGAGGAAACAGAGCGAGGAAACAGAGCGAGGAAACAGAGCGCGGAAACAGAGCGCGGAAACAGAGCGCGGAAACAGAGCGCGGAAACAGAGCGCGGAAACAGAGCGCGGAAACAGAGCGCGGAAACAGAGCGCGGAAACAGAGCGCGGAAACAGAGCGCGGAAACAGAGCGCGGAAACAGAGCGCGCAAGAGCGCGGAAACAGAGCGCGCAAGAGCGAGGAAACAGAGCGCGCAAGAGCGAGGAAACAGAGCGCGCAAGAGCGAGGAAACAGAGCGCGCAAGAGCGAGGAAACAGAGCGCGCAAGAGCGAGGAAACAGAGCGCGCAAGAGCGAGGAAACAGAGCGCGCAAGAGCGAGGAAACAGAGCGCGCAAGAGCGAGGAAACAGAGCGCGCAAGAGCGAGGAAACAGAGCGCGCAAGAGCGAGGAAACAGAGCGCGCAAGAGCGAGGAAACAGAGCGCGCAAGAGCGAGGAAACAGAGCGCGCAAGAGCGAGGAAACAGAGCGCGCAAGAGCGAGGAAACAGAGCGCGCAAGAGCTCGAGGAAAACAATTTTTTTTTTTTTTTGTGATTTCTGTTTATTATAGCCATTCAAAACGAAACAACCAATTATAATAACAACAAAATTATTGTCACGCAGGACAAACAAAGAGAAAAATTTATCAACAATATCTTCTCTATAGAAACACAGGCATACCATCAGAAAATAAGAGAACAATAACAGAATTTATGTTTACCTGATAAATTTCTTTCTCCAACGGTGTGTCCGGTCCACGGCGTCATCCTTACTTGTGGGATATTCTCTTCCCCAACAGGAAATGGCAAAGAGCCCAGCAAAGCTGGTCACATGATCCCTCCTAGGCTCCGCCTACCCCAGTCATTCGACCGACGTTAAGGAGGAATATTTGCATAGGAGAAACCATATGGTACCGTGGTGACTGTAGTTAAAGAAAATAAATTATCAGACCTGATTAAAAAAACCAGGGCGGGCCGTGGGCCGGACACACCCTTGGGGAAAGAAATTTATCAGGTAAACATAAATTCTGTTTTCTCCAACATAGGTGTGTCCGGTCCACGGCGTCATCCTTACTTGTGGGAACCAATACCAAAGCTTTAGGACACGGATGAAGGGAGGGAGCAAATCAGGTCACCTAAATGGAAGGCACCACGGCTTGCAAAACCTTTCTCCCAAAAATAGCCTCAGAAGAAGCAAAAGTATCAAACTTGTAAAATTTGGTAAAAGTGTGCAGTGAAGACCAAGTCGCTGCCCTACATATCTGATCAACAGAAGCCTCGTTCTTGAAGGCCCATGTGGAAGCCACAGCCCTAGTGGAGTGAGCTGTGATTCTTTCAGGAGGCTGCCGTCCGGCAGTCTCATAAGCCAATCGGATAATGCTTTTAATCCAGAAGGAGAGAGAGGTAGAAGTTGCTTTTTGACCTCTCCGTTTACCAAAATAAACAACAAACAAAGACAAAGTTTGTCTGAAATCCTTAGTAGCTGCTAAGTAAAATTTGAGAGCACGAACTACATTCAAGTTGTGCAACAAACGTTCCTTCTTTGAAACTGGATTAGGACACAAAGAAAGGTACAACTATCTCCTGGTTAATGTCTTTGTTAGAAACAACTTTTGGAAGAAAACCAGGTTTAGTACGCAAAACCACCTTATCTGCATGGAACTCCAGATAAGGAGAAGAACACTGCAGAGCAGATAATTCTGAAACTCTTCTAGCAGAAGAAATTGCAACCAAAAACCAACTTTCCAAGATAATAACTTAATATCAACGGAATGTAAGGGTTCAAACGGAACCCCCTGAAGAACTGAAAGAACTAGGTTGAGACTCCAAGTAGGAGTCAAAAATTTGTAAACAGGCTTGATTCTAACCAGAGCCTGAACAAAGGCTAGAACATCTGGCACAGCTGCCAGCTTTTTGTGAAGTAACACGGACAAGGCAGAAATCTGTCCCATCAAGGAACTTGCAGATAATCCTTTTTCCAATCCTTCTCGAAGGAAGGATAGACTCTTAGGAATCTTAACCTTGTCCCAAGGGAATCCTGCAGATTCACACCAACAGATATACCAAATTATGTGGTAATTTTTCTGGTTACAGGCTTTCAGGCCTGAACAAGAGTATTAATAACAGAATCTGAGAACCCTCGCTTTGATAAGATCAAGCGTTCAATCTCCAAGCAGTCAGCTGGAGTGGGTCGAACGGACCTAGAACAAGAAGGTCTCGTCTCAAAGGTAGCTTCCATGGTGGAGCCGATGACATATTCACCAGATCTGCATACCAAGTCCTGCGTGGCCACGCAGGAGCTATCAAAATCACCGACGCCCTCTCCTGATTGATCCTGGCTACCAGCCTGGGGATGAGAGGAAACGGCGGGAACACATAAGCTAGTTTGAAGGTCCAAGGTGCTACTAGTGCATCCACTAGAGCCGCCTTGGGATCCCTGGATCTGTACCCGTAGTAAGGAACTCTAAAGTTCTGACGAGAGGCCATCAGATCCATGTCTGGAATGCCCCACGGTTGAGTGACTTGGGCAAAGATTTCCGGATGGAGTTCCCACTCCCCCGGATGCAATGTCTGACGACTCAGAAAATCCGCTTCCCAATTTTCCACTCCTGGGATGTGGATAGCAGACAGGTGGCAGGAGTGAGACTCCGCCCATAGAATGATTTTGGTCACTTCTTCCATCGCTAGGGAACATCAAAATACCCAGAATAAATGATTCCTCAAGGCTAAATATGTGTTAATAATGAATCGATTTAGCCCAGAAAAAGTCTACAGTCTTAATAAGCCCTTGTGAAGCCCTTATTTACTATCTTAATAAAAATGGCTTACCGGATCCCATAGGGAAAATGACAGCTTCCAGCATTACATCGTCTTGTTAGAATGTGTCATACCTCAAGCAGCAAGAGACTGCACACTGTTCCCCCAACTGAAGTTAATTGCTCTCAACAGTCCTGTGTGGAACAGCCATGGATTTTAGTTACGGTTGCTAAAATCATTTTCCTCATACAAACAGAATTCTTCATCTCTTTTCTGTTTCTGAGTAAATAGTACATACCAGCACTATTTGAAAATAACAAACTCTTGATTGAATAATGAAAAACTACAGTTAAACACTAAAAAACTCTAAGCCATCTCCGTGGAGATGTTGCCTGTACAACGGCAAAGAGAATGACTGGGGTAGGCGGAGCCTAGGAGGGATCATGTGACCAGCTTTGCTGGGCTCTTTGCCATTTCCTGTTGGGGAAGAGAATATCCCACAAGTAAGGATGACGCCGTGGACCGGACACACCTATGTTGGAGAAATTTAAATTACACTTTGTCCTTATAAATTAATCATATCCATTCACAATGTACTGGCTAATATTTACCTCCTGTACACAAGTAAAAACATAGAAACAAAAAAACACCAGAACAACAACAACAACAACAACAAAAAACAAAAAAACAAAAAACGAAAAAAAAAAAAACGAAAAAAAAAAAAACAAACAACCCCCCCCCCCTACCAAGATCGATCATGCAATGCCTACTACCCCCTTAGTCTATATCCCCTGCATTCCTTAACCAGGTATCCGGGAACACCTGTAGTATGACAAGCTCGGCAAAGCTTACCGACGCCAAGAAGGGCAGCAAGATCTGCCTCTGGAGGCAGAAAGAATAGGATTTAATAATCGGGGCCCAGCTTTCCAAGAATTTTCTAATTCTTTTTTCTGACACTTGCTGTAAGTGAAAAGATGCATAAATAATCTGAGCTTGGATGTCTCTTAACACTGATGCGAGAGAGGGGGGTGTCTTTGATATCCATTTTTTGAAAATATTATATCTCACAATTAGTATAATAGTATTTAGGATATGCAACGACAAATTATCTCTCTCACCAGGAAAAAGCAACACAATATATTTCAGAGAAAGGGAGATAGAGGTTTCAAAGACTCTATTATACCAATATTGAATTATCTGCCATAATTGCGAAATTTTAGGGCAGGTCCATAACATATGGCAAATATCCGCCTGTACACATGAACAATGTTCGCACTTGAAAGATTTACCCGGAAAAAATTTAGCTAATTTCGCTGGAGAATAATAGTAGTTATTTAAAAGTTTTAAATGAGATTCTTTCCAGCTTACTGCTATTGGAAATCTAGCCACAGTTGCCAAGCTATTAATTAGCATCTCCCGGTCTATCGCTGGAATATGAGGTGACCATGCACGGATTAATCTGTCCTCCTCCAACATACCCTGTTTCGTCAACATATCATCATAAATTAGTGAGATTGATGCATCGCCCATATTAAATTTCCTAATACAACTCTTAATCTCAGGCCAATCCCATCTTCCCAACGCATACCATCTTTGTCCACTAAGAAAGTGTCGAATTTGAAAATAAGCAAACCGATTAGTACTCGGAAGAGAGAACTGCTCCCTAATTGTCTCCCAAGGTAAAATCTGACGATCAATATTAAGGAGCTGATTCAAATATACCAGTCCCCCATTCTGCCAGTCCTGAAAACATTTTTGATCTAGCCCTGGTAAAAATAAAGGATTCCCTCTAATGGGTAAAAAGTCAGAGAAAGATGGGTCTACTTTACACAACTTACAAACCTTATGCCAAATCACCACTATATTCCTTACAGAAATAAGGGAAAATACCCTTCTGGGTAACGACTGTGGGACACAATGCAAAAGAGCCGTTAAGGACCATGGTTTGACCATATATGATTCGAGGAAAACAAATTATGCTTACCTGATAATTTCCTTTTCTTCCGTGGGAAAGAGTCCACAGCCGCATTCATTACTTATGGGAAATAAGAACCTGGCCACCAGGAGGAAGCAAAGACCCACCAGCCAAAAAAGGCATAAATACTCCTCCCACTTCCCCTATCCCCCAGTCATTCAGTCGAGGAACAAGGAACAGTGGAAGAAGCATCAAGGTGAAAGGGTGCCAAGATAAAAATAACACCTCAAAAAAATGGGCGGAGGGGCTGTGGACTCTTTCACACAGAAGAAAAGGAAATTATCAGGTAAGCCTAATTTATGTTTTTCTTCCTAATGGGAAAGAGTCCACATCCGCATTCATTACTTATGAGAAATTTATACCCAAGCCAAAGAGGACACAGAATGCCAAAACGGTAGGGTAAGAGGCGGACCAATAAAGGCACCCACCTAAAAACAGATTCCCAAGAAACACAAAGTTCCAGTTCGTCCGAAACAGGGAACGAAAAACATTTTGCAAAAAGCGGTCACAGAGACACAAATCTATCAACAGTCCAAAGAACCTATATAAAACCAAGACTGGGCCCACAGAGAGCACCGACCTCCAGGACAGCATCTGACAGGGGCAACAACCCCGCCACAGCCCCTCAATCAAGCAAGGGACCGCAACTAAAAATTCCCAGAGGGAAGATACAAGACAGAGAAGGAACACCGCCCAGGGTGACAAGGAGACAACCCTAAGCCACTCAGTAGGCTACGCCCGAACAAACAAATCTAAAAACCAGCAAACGCCAAAACAGTGAGACAACGGGGACATACGTCAAAAAATAAACGAGGACGTGAAGGAAAAACCCTCACCCCAGAGAGCAGGTGAAAACAGAGTCCCACACCCCAGACCACAAGAGACTGAGGACGTGTCACAAGCAAGGAAAAATTTCAGCAGTCAGAGAAAAACACAGGAGACAGAAAAAAGGATGATAAAAACCAGTGGCACAAAAATAAGCAGAGCCACCATCCGAAAACGAATACGAAACATCCTGCTCCTGCGTAACTGAAACAGCGCAGACCAACACTACGCCACTATAGACCGCAGAACATCCTTCCTAAATTAACTTCCTGAGCAAGAAGATCCCAAGGATCCAACTGCCCCAGAGGGTTCCCGAAAAAACACCTCACAAGGAATCTCAACGTGCATGCTAGCGTTCAAGGAACAACAGTTGCCCTGTAGACAACAGCAACCCTCTGCAAGCTGGGTAGTAAAACTAACCGTATGCCAAATTAGTTGACCAATAGAAACCATCCCTTACACAAAAGTAAGGGAAGAACCACCCGGCATGCTTGAGAAAAGCGACCAGATCCCGGGAAAAAACCCTGAAATCTGAGAACACAACCCCTAAGGGCAAGCCCGCAGGAAACAGATAGAAAATAGCAAATAATCGCAGCTGAGTACAAACTCAGGGACTGCAACCTGCTAGACAGACAAACTAACCACCAAGCCACCTGGGCTCAATAGCTTACCGGCAGACAAAGAAAAATGACTGCAGCTGTTTCTCAACAGTAAAGCTTCCACTTACTTTGCAGCGAAGCTGATCCAAGAGAGACAAGAGTCCCTCAGGAAAAACCGCAAGACAGGGAGCACGTGTCTCCAGGACACCCAAACAATCAAAAAATGATTGCAGAGGCACAGAACGCCCAAAGTGTTGAGTGAACAGCGCAAATCCTAGGACCGAAAGGAATCCAGACCTCTCAGAACCCAACAAAAGGGCCAAGACTGAGAGCAACCGCTCGAGCCCCCTTAACACAAGCAACAAGGCGACCAACAAGTCCAACCCATGCACCATGAACAAGTCTGCAGAAGGCAGAGACAATGGGGACAGATGACAAACCAAGCTAGAACTAGACGCGAAAGAGGAATGGGAAAAGGAACCCCCTTACAATAAAGCCCAGAGCCCATCCTCCGCCAAGGTATAAAACCAAAATTACCCTAGACTCCCTAAAAGGAAGACAATAGGACCCGTCCTGACCCAACCCTAATCCTAGGGGCATAACAGGAACATACAGATAGGACAAAGAGCTAGACTACTCCAACCCTAGACACTCCCCCAAGATCTACGATGGAATCATAAAAGGAGGAAACCAGACTTCCATAAGTCAACGCCCAAGGCAACAGGCCCCAAGCCGACCAGAGGTAGGCTATCTCAATGAGGAAAAAGGAAACTCAAAGCAAATCCAAGATGACAAGAGATACTGAGAACGACACTCACAGCACAAGTCCATAAGGGAAAAACCCTTAACCAGTAGCCCCGACCGAGCCCATCACGGGCCCAAACCCCCAAGGGGCGATAAAGACAACCAGGACACCAGTGACATCCAAAATCCCATAAGAACCTAAAAGCTCACAGGGGCGGAGGTAAAAGACATTAGCTTCCTCCGCACAGTAGCCTAAACTACACAATGGCAAAGACTCAAGGAGAACCATCAACAGTAGCTCAAAAGGGCATAACCGCTCCACACGGTAAGGATCAGGGACGCAAAGGGACACGGTGGGACACCACCGGTCCCAACGTCGGGTGCAGACTGACACGGAGAGTGCTTCCGACATCCAGACCCAAAGGTCCAGAAGAATAGTATTTTGTTTTTTTCCAAAAACAAATAGCTGAACAAGCAGTAGGTACCAGGCATGCCCAACATGCGTCACTCACAAGTAACAAGTCACACTCAAAACTTTGGAAAAAATCCGGGAACAACTTCCGTAGAAGAACTTGAATCAAGCAATCCCAGAATCCCCATAGGGAAAAATGAAAGAAAAGTAATCCGAACCGGATAAAAAAAAAAAAAACAAGGGCACCTGCAGGCATCCACCCAGAAACCGCAACCTCCCGAAACAAAAATACTGGGAAAGCTCACAGTAGACCAACTGGGGAGACACACATCCCCACTAGTCTATCTTGAAGAACCTTGTGAGAACCAAGACGAACCATAAAGGGAATGATCCCCCAATAAATGAAAAGTTTGTCTTAATAGAACACAGCGCCGCACGATCCTATAACAAAATGAACAGCATGGGGGAACAAACACCCCCAGGGGGGGGGAATATTATAGTGCAATTCACGGTCTGAACGCCCAGAATAGGCACATAAATGCAAGGAAACTTCTGGGTCCTGCAATCGAACGAGCGCCATTAAGATATTAAAATGCAAATGCCCCGCCAACTCTGGGGGAAACAATCCACCCTGCGCAGAGGGATCAGTAACATCAGGGACCTCAAAAGTAAAAGGAGTATGCAAGAGGGAAGTCGCCTCCTGAGGAGCAGAGCCTCTAGAGGCCGATGGCTCAGAAGGCCCAGGGTCCCCCGAGCCCGAGGAACCCAGTAAACTATCCAGGCACGAGAGACAAGATTGGCAGACTTGCGATAACACGGCCAAATTACGGTCCTCATCCGAGGGCCTCTCAGAATTACAATCCTCATCCGAGGACGATTCGGAATCGGATATAAAAATAGTCCTGGCATTGGAATCCTCTATGGCTTAAGACTGTGCAAGATAAACAGATATTGGAAAAAAGCGACTGGCACCCGACACCAATGGCTGGGGGCACTAACCAAATCCGATGACCAGACCTCAGCGGAGCAGACTCTTTCAACCATCGCCACAAAGTCAGGAATATGTGCCACATGGGCAAGTGTCTCGGCCACAGAGCCCCTATGCACATACACAAGCAGGTTGAATAACATAAAACATGACAAAAATTAAACCCTTACCCGTTCACTATCCACTCTAAGGAGAAATTATCACGTGATTCCCAGATCGGAGCAAAAGGTGCCTTAGCGAGGCCCGTACATGACTGTCATAATAATCACATGACAGAAAACGGAATAAAATGAAACAATCTTACCAGAATCTACGCCGTGGAACAGGAACACGGCCCTTTAAGTGTGACGAATAGTAGCATCGCCTCCGTCATGGACTTGAGAGAAGACAGCATGTAGCGAAGCGAAGTTCGGCAACACCAAGTGCTGAAAACGGAGTTGTGAATACGAGTCGGGATGGTGTTGCAGGGTAAGTTCCCACTGCATCTCCGGACTCTCACATTCGCCCAAGCCCTCCACGAGAGACTGACAGGACTACTTAAAACTCACGTCCCATGTCGAAGGGTAGCACCCTCCATAAGAGACATGAAAATAAAATAAAAGTAAAATAATTTTAAAGAAAACTTCTGACACATCTCTGCCAACCTCCTGGGACAAAAGGCAAAGAATGACTGGGGGATAGGGGAAGTGAGAGGAGTATTTATGCCTTTTGGCTGGTGGGTGTTGCCTCCTCCTGGTGGCCAGGTTCTTATTTCCCATAAGTAATGAATGAGGCTGTGACTCTTTCCCATTAGGAAGAAAAAGAGGGCAAGAGCGATAAAAAGAGGGCAAGAGCGATAAAAAGAGGGCAAGAGCGATAAAAAGAGGGCAAGAGCGAGAAAAACATAATTTATGCTTACCTGATAAATTTATTTCTCTTGTAGTGTGTTCATGCCACGGGTCATCCATTACTTATGGGATATATTCTCCTTCCCAACAGGAAGTTGCAAGAGGATCACCCAAGCAGAGCTGCCACATAGCTCCTCCCCTCACATGTCATATCCAGTCATTCGACCGAAACAAGACGAGAAAGGAGAAACTATAAGGTGCAGTGGTGACTGGAGTTATAATTTTAAAATTTAGAACCTGCCTTAAAAAGACAGGGCGGGCCATGGACTGAACACACTACAAGAGAAATAAATTTATCAGGTAAGCATAAATTATGTTTTCTCTTGTTAAGTGTGTTCAGTCCACGGGTCATCCATTACTTATGGGATACCAATACCAAAGCTAAGTACACGGATGATGGGAGGGACAAGGCAGGAACATTAAACAGAAGGAACCACTGCCTGTAGAACCTCTCCCAAAACCAGCCTCCGAAGAAGCGAAAGTGTCAAATTTGTAAAATTTCGAAAAAGTATGAAGTGAAGACCAAGTTGCAGCCTTGCAAATCTGTTCAACAGAGGCCTCATTCTTAAAGGCCCAGGTGGAAGCCACAGCTCTAGTGGAATGAGCTGTAATTCTTTCAGGAGGCTGCTGTCCAGCAGTCTCATAGGCTAAACGTATTATGCTACAAAGCCAAAAAGAGAGAGAGGTAGCCGAAGCCTTTTGACCTCTCCTCTGTCCAGAGTAAACGACAAACAGAGAAGAAGTTTGTCTAAAATCTTTAGTTGCCTGTAAGTAGAACTTCAGAGCACGGACCACGTCTAGATTATGCAAAAGACGTTCCTTCTTTGAAGAAGGATTAGGACATAATGATGGAACAACAATCTCTTGATTGATATTCCTGTTAAAAACAACCTTAGGTAAAAACCCAGGTTTAGTACGCAGAACTACCTTGTCTGAATGAAAGATCAGATAAGGAGAATCACAATGTAAGGCAGATAACTCAGAGACTCTTCGAGCCGAGGAAATAGCCATCAAAAACAAAACTTTCCAAGATAAAAGCTTAATATCAATGGAATGAAGGGGTTCAAACGGAACACCCTGAAGAACTTTAAGAACCAAGTTTAAGCTCCACGGAGGAGCAACAGCTTTAAACACAGGCTTAATTCTAGCCAAAGCCTGACAAAAAGCCTGGACGTCTGGATTCTCTGCCAGACGTTTGTGTAAAAGAATAGACAGAGCGGAAATCTGTCCCTTTAGCGAACTAGCGGATAAACCCTTTTCTAAACCCTCTTGTAGAAAAGCCAATATCCTAGGAATCTTAACCTTACTTCATGAGTAACTCTTGGATTCGCACCAATATAAATATTTACGCCATATCTTATGGTAAATTTTTCTGGTCACAGGTTTCCGAGCCTGTATTAATGTATCAATAACCGAATCCGAAAACCCACGCTTTGATAGAATCAAGCGTTCAATTTCCAGGCAGTCAGCCTCAGAGAAATTAGGTTTGGATGGTTGAAAGGACCCTGAATTAGAAGGTCCTGCCTCAGAGGTAGAGACCATGGTGGACAGGACGACATGTCCACTAGGTCTGCATACCAGGTCCTGGTGGCCACGCAGGCGCTATCAGAATTACCGATGCCCTCTCCTGTTTGATCCTGGCAATCAGTCGAGGTAGCAACGGAAATGGTGGAAACACATAAGCTATGTTGAAAACCCAAGGGGCTGCTAATGCATCTACTAGCACCGCTCCCGGGTCCCTGGACCTGGATCCGTAACAAGGAAGCTTCGCGTTCTGGCGAGATGCCATGAGATCCAGATCCGGTTTGCCCCAACGACGAATCAGTTGAGCAAATACCTCCGGGTGAAGTTCCCACTCTCCCGGATGAAAAGTCTGGCGACTTAGGAAATCCGCCTCCCAGTTCTCCACGCCTGGGATGTAAATCGCTGACAGCTGGCAAGAGTGAGACTCTGCCCAGCGAATTATCTTCGAGACTTCCAACATCGCTAGGGAACTCCTGGTTCCCCCTTGATGATTGATGTAAGCCACAGTCGTGATATTGTCCGACTGAAATCTGATGAACCTCAGTTTTGCTAATTGAAGCCAAGCAAGAAGAGCATTGAATATTGCTCTTAATTCTAGAATGTTTATTGGAAGGAGTTTCTCCTCCTGAGTCCACGATCCCTGAGCCTTCAGGGAATTCCAGACTGCTCCCCAGCCTAGAAGGCTGGCATCCGTTGTTACAATCGTCCAATCTGGTCTGCGAAAGTTCATTCCTTTGGACAGATGAACCGGTGACAACCACCAGAGAAGAGAATCTCTGGTCTCCTGGTCCAGATTTAGCAAAGGGGACAGATCTGAGTAATCCCCGTTCCATTGACTGAGCATGCATAGTTGCAGCGGTCTGAGATGCAGGCGCGCAAATGGCACTATGTCCATTGCCGCGACCATTAAGCCGATTACCTCCATGCACTGAGCTACTGATGGGCTTGGAATGGAATGAAGGACACGGCAAGCATTGAGAATCTTTGATAACCTGGACTCCATCAGGTAAATCTTCATCTCTACAGAATCTATAAAAGTCCCTAGAAAAGGAACCCTTGTGAGTGGTAACAGAGAACTCTTTTCCACGTTCACTTTCCACCCATGCGACCTCAGAAATGCTAGAACTATCTCTGTATGAGACTATGCATTCTGAAAACTTGACGCTTGTATCAGAATGTCGTCTAGGTACGGAGCCACCGCTATGCCTCGTGGTCTTAGTACCGCCAGAAGTGAGCCCAGAACCTTCGTAAAAATTCTCGGGGCCGTGGCTAACCCGAAGGGAAGAGCCACAAACTGGTAATGCCCGTCTAGAAAGGCAAACCTTAGGTACCGATAATGATCTTTGTGAATCGGTATGTGAAGGTAAGCATCCTTTAAGTCCACTGTGGTCATATATTGACCCTCTTGGATCATGGGTAGGATGGTTCGAATGGTTTCCATCTTGAACGATGGTACCCTTAGGAATTTGTTTAAGATCTTTAAGTCCAAGATTGGTCTGAAGGTTCCCTCTTTTTTGGGAACCACAAATAGATTTGAGTAAAATCCTTGTCCCTGTTCCGATCGCGGAACTGATTGGATCACTCCCATGATTAAGAGGTCTTGTACACATTGTAGAAATGCCTCTCTCTTTACTAGGTTTGTTGATAACCTCGATAGATGGAACCTCCCTTGTGGAGGAGAGGTTTTGAAATCCAGAAGGTATCCCTGAGATATAATCTTCAACGTCCAGGGATCCTGCACATCTCTTGCCCAAGCCTGGGTGAAGAGAGAAAGTCTGCCCCCCACTAAATCCGTCTCCGGATAGGGGGCCCTGTCTTCATGCTGTCTTAGGGGCGGGAGTAGGCTTTCTGGCCTGCTTGCCCTTGTTCCATGACTGGTTGCCTTTCCAACCCTGTCTGTAACGAGCAGTAGTTCCTTCCTGTTTTGGAGCGGAGGAAGTTGATGCTGCTCCTGCCTTGAAGTTACGAAAGGCACGAAAATTAGACTGTTTGGCCTTTGGCTTGGCCCTGTCCTGAGGAAGGGCGTGGCCCTTACCTCCAGTAATGTCAGCAATAATTTCCTTCAAGCCGGGCCCGAATAAGGTCTGCCCTTTGAAAGGAATGTTAAGTAGCTTAGATTTGGAAGTTACATCCGCTGACCAGGATTTAAGCCAGAGCGCTCTGCGCGCCTGTATGGCGAATCCGGAATTTTTAGCTGTAAGTTTGGTTAG
The DNA here is from genome assembly GCF_027579735.1 of Bombina bombina. Lineage (NCBI taxonomy): Eukaryota > Metazoa > Chordata > Amphibia > Anura > Bombinatoridae > Bombina > Bombina bombina. Next base: position 127,417,681 of record NC_069507.1, on the reverse strand, counting down.
ATGTACTACGGCATCTGAAACAAACGCATTAGCTTGCTTAAGGGTTCTAACTTTGCTCAAAGCCTCATCCAATGGCGCTGTGCGAATCGCCTATTCCAGAGACTCAAACCAGAATGCCGCTGCAGCCGTGACAGGCGCAATGCATGCAAGAGGCTGCAATATAAAACCCTGTTGAACAAACATTTTCTTAAGATAACCCTCTAATTTTTTATCCATTGGATCTGAGAAAGCACAGCTATCCTCCACCGGGATAGTGGTACGTTTGGCTAAAGTAGAAACTGCTCCCTCCACCTTAGGGACCGTCTGCCATAAGTCTCGTGTGGTGGCGTCTATAGGAAACATTTTTTTAAATATCGGGGGAGGGGAAAAAGGCACACCGGGTCTATCCCACTCCTTACTAATAATTTCTGTAAGTCTTTTTGGTATAGGAAAGACGTCAGTACACACCGGTACCGCATAGTATCTATCCAACCTACACATTTTCTCTGGAATTGCCACCGTGTCGCAATCATTCAGAGCCGCTAATACCTCCCCTAGTAACACACTGAGGTTCTCAAGCTTAAATTTAAAATTTGAAATTTCTGAATCCGGTCTCCCCGTATCAGAACCGTCACCGACAGAATGAAGCTCACCGTCCTCATGTTCTGCAAATTGTGACGCAGTATCAGACATGGCTCTCGTGTCATCAGCGCGCTCTGTCCTTAACCCAGAGCTATCGCGCTTGCCCCTTAATTCGGGCATATTATATAATACTTCTTTCATAACATTAGCCATATCATGTAAAGTGATTTGTAAGGGCCTAGATGTACTTGGCGTCTCAATCTTACGCATCTCCCGAGCGGGAGACGCAGGTACTGACACGTGAGGAGAGTTAGGCGGCATAACTTCCCCCTCGTTGTCTGGTGATAGTTTCTCTATTGGTACAGATTGACTTTTATTCAAAGCAATATCAATACAATTGGTACACATCGTTCTATTGGGCTCCACATTGGCTTTTGAACATGATGAACAAACAGTTTCCTCTGAATCAGACATGTTTAAACAGACTTAGCAATGAAAACTAGCAAGCTTGGAAATCACTTTCAATAAGTTTACAAGCAATATAAAAAACAGTGCAGCGCTTCAAAAATACAGATATAATTAAACAATTCTTAACAAGAAGTGTATTATTAGCAGAGGATTGCACCCATTAGCAAAGGATGATTAACCCCTCAATACCCAAAACGGATAAAACGGATATCAATTAAGATTTAATCACAGTCAAACACACTGTCACAGATCTGCTGTGACTGATTACCTCCCTCAAAAATGAATTTTGCAGACCCCTGAGTTCTCTAGAGACGTCCTGGATCAAGGAGGAAGAAGCAGGAAGACTGTGCTAGAATTTTAACTGCGCAACAAGGCGCTAAAACAAGGTCCCTCCCACTCCTATTACAACAGTGGGAGCCCTGATATAACGGTTTCCATGCAGAAAATATATGTTAGCCATGTGGAAAAAAATCATGCCCAAAGAGATTTATCACCAAAGTACCTCACAAAAACGAATAACATGCCAGTAAACGTTTTATTAAAAAACAACATTTTCCAATGTCATGCAAAGTTATCACTAAACCTGCTACCAGTCGCTACCACTGCAGATAAGGCTTAAGTATTATTTCAGTTTTAACAGTATTTTCTCAGTCAAATTCTAGTCCCTAGAAAATAACTCGACTGCGCATACATTTATCAGCCTGATACCAGTTGCCACTACTGCATTTAAGGCTGTACTTACATCATACGGTAACAGCAGTATTTTCTTAGTCAATTCCATTCCCAGAAAATAATGTACTGCACATACCTCATTTGCGGAGGACCCCGCATGCTATTCCCAGTTTCTGAAGTTACCCCACTCCTCAGAATGTCGAGAACAGCCAGTGGATCTTAGTTACGCCTGCTAAGATCATAGAAAAAAACGCAGGCAGTTTCTTCTTCCAAATACTGCCTGAGATAGAAAAACAGCACACTCCGGTGCCATTTAAAATAACAAACTTTTGATTGAAGAATAGTTAAATAAAAACTCCAGCTCCTCTCGCGACCTCCTTCTTTGTTGAGGGTTGCAAGAGAATGACTGGGTATGACATGTGAGGGGAGGAGCTATGTGGCAGCTCTGCTTGGGTGATCCTCTTGCAACTTCCTGTTGGGAAGGAGAATATATCACATAAGTAATGGATGACCCGTGGACTGAACACACTTAACAAGAGAAAAGAGGGCAAGAGCGAGAAAAAAAAGAGCGCAAAAGCGAGAGAAAAAAAGCGTGTGAAAAAAAAAAAAGCCCAAGAGCGAAAAAAAAAGAGCGCAAGAGTGAGAAAAAAAAAAAAAAGAGCATGGCTGGAAATATCTTAATATAGTTTATCAAACAAGGGAAAGAGTATTATTCAGAAGAGGAAACATGCGCCACATCACTCAATGCCAAAGAAATAAGCCATGTGTGTTAAACCAAATCAGAATCAGTGAGAGAACAAAGAATAATATTTCCTAGAATACTGAAAAAGAAAACAGAAACCGAGAAACAAAAATTAATATTAAATCAAAAAGCACAGGGCTATTAAAACTCCCTTATTTCCAGGGATCTCCCTTATTTGCCCAACTTTTCTTTTTTCTTTCTTTACACAGTCTCCCTGTGCTCCCTGTGCTTGTTAGCAGAAAAACAAATTATGCATACCTGATAAATTCGTTTCCATTGTGGGGAGGAGAGTCAACGGCTTCATTCATCACTTGTGGGAATTAAGAACATGGCCACCAGGAGGAGGCAAAGACACCCCAGCCAAAGGCTTAAATAGCTCCCCCCCTTGCCCTCATCCCCAGTCATTCTGCCAAGGTAACAAGGAACAGTAGGAGAAATATAAGGGTATAAATGGTGCCAGAAGAACCAAACTAAATTTATATCCGCCCACCGGAGCAATGGGTGGGAGCCATGGGCTCTCCTCCCCACGATGGAAACAAAATTATCAGGTAAGTATAATTTATGTTTTCCATCTAAAGGGGAGGAGAGTCCACAGCTTCATTCATTACTTGTGGGAATACCAAAGCTCTAGAGGACACTGAATGAAAAAAACATAATTTATGCTTACCTGATAAATTCCTTTCTTCTGTAGTGTGATCAGTCCACGGGTCATCATTACTTGTGGGATATTATCTGCTCCCCTACAGGAAGTGCAAGAGGATTCACCCAGCAGAGTTGCTATATAGCTCCTCCCCTCTACGTCACCTCCAGTCATTCGACCAAGGACCAACGAGAAAGGAGAAGCCAAGGGTGTAGTGGTGACTGGAGTATAATTTAAAAAATATTTACCTGCCTTAAAAAACAGGGTGGGCCGTGGACTGATCACACTACAGAAGAAAGGAATTTATCAGGTAAGCATAAATTATGTTTTCTTCTGTTAAGTGTGATCAGTCCACGGGTCATCATTACTTGTGGGATACCAATACCAAAGCAAAAGTACACGGATGACGGGAGGGATAGGCAGGCTCTTTATACAGAAGGAACCACTGCCTGAAGAACCTTTCTCCCAAAAATAGCCTCCGAGGAAGCAAAAGTGTCAAATTTGTAAAATTTGGAAACAGTATGAAGCGAAGACCAAGTTGCAGCCTTGCAAATCTGTTCAACAGAGGCCTCATTCTTAAAGGCCCAAGTGGAAGCCACAGCTCTAGTGGAATGAGCTGTAATTCTTTCAGGAGGCTGCTGTCCAGCAGTCTCATAAGCTAAACGAATTATGCTACGAAGCCAAAAAGAGAGAGAGGTAGCAGAAGCTTTTTGACCTCTCCTCTGACCAGAGTAAACGACAAACAGGGAAGACGTTTGTCGAAAATCTTTAGTTGCCTGTAAATAAAATTTAAGGGCACGAACTACATCCAGATTGTGCAAAAGACGTTCCTTCCTCGAAGAAGGATTTGGGCACAAGGATGGAACAACAATCTCCTGATTGATATTCCTGTTAGTGACTACCTTAGGTAAGAACCCAGGTTTAGTACGCAGAACTACCTTATCCGAGTGAAAAATCAAATAAGGAGAATCACAATGTAAGGCTGATAACTCAGAGACTCTTCGAGCCGAGGAAATAGCCATTAAAAATAGAACTTTCCAAGATAACTTTATAACAATGGAATGAAGGGGTTCAAACGGAACACCCTGTAAAACGTTAAGAACAAGGTTTAAACTCCATGGTGGAGCCACAGCTTTAAACACAGGTTTAATCCTGGCCAAAGCCTGACAAAAAGCCTGAATGTCTGGAACTTCTGACAGACGCTTGTGTAACAGAATGGACAGAGCTGAGATCTGTCCCTTTAAGGAACTAGCGGATAACCCCTTTTCTAAACCTTCTTGTAGAAAAGACAATATCCTAGGAATCCTAACCTTACTCCAAGAGTAACCTTTGGATTCGCACCAATATAGGTATTTACGCCATATTTTATGGTAAATCTTTCTGGTAACAGGTTTCCTAGCCTATATTAAGGTATCAATAACTGACTCAGAAAAACCACGCTTTGATAAGATCAAGCGTTCAATTTCCAAGCAGTCAGCTTCAGAGAAGTTAGATTTTGATGTTTGAAAGGACCCTGAATCAGAAGGTCCTGTTTCAGAGGTAACGACCAAGGTGGACAGAATGACATGTCCACCAGATCTGTATACCAAGTCCTGCGTGGCCATGCAGGCGCTATTAGAATCACTGATGCTTTCTCCTGTTTGATTCTGGCAATCAATCGAGGAAGCATCGGGAAAGGTGGAAACACATAAGCCATCCTGAAGGTCCATGGTGCTGTCAAGGCATCTATCAGGACCGCTCCCGGATCCCTGGATCTGGACCCGTAGCGCGGAAGCTTGGCGTTCTGTCGAGACGCCATGAGATCTATCTCTGTTTTGCCCCAACGTCGAAGTATTTGGGCAAAGACCTCTGGATGAAGTTCCCACTCCCCCGGATGAAAAGTCTGACGACTTAAGAAATCCGCCTCCCAGTTCTCCACTCCCGGGATGTGGATTGCAGACAGGTGGCAAGAGTGAGACTCTGCCCAGCGAATTATCTTCGATACTTCCATCATTGCTAGGGAGCTTCTTGTCCCTCCCTGATGGTTGATATAAGCTACAGTCGTGATGTTGTCCGACTGGAACCTGATGAACCCCCGAGTTGTTAACTGGGGCCAAGCCAGAAGAGCATTGAGGACTGCTCTCAATTCCAGAATGTTTATTGGAAGAAGACTCTCCTCCTGATTCCATAGTCCCTGAGCCTTCAGAGAATTCCAGACAGCGCCCCAACCTAGTAGGCTGGCGTCTGTTGTTACAATTGACCAGTCTGGCCTGCTGAATGGCATTCCCCTGGACAGATGTGGCCGATAAAGCCACCATAGAAGAGAATTTCTGGTCTCTTGATTCAGATTTAGAGTGGGGGACAAATCTGAGTAATCCCCATTCCACTGACTTAGCATGCACAGTTGCAGTGGTCTGAGATGTAGGCGTGCAAAAGGAACTATGTCCATTGCTGCTACCATTAGTCCGATTACCTCCATGCATTGAGCTACTGACGGGTGTTGAATAGAATGAAGGACACGGCATGCACTTTGAAGTTTTGTTAACCTGTCCTCTGTCAGGTAAATCTTCATTTCTACAGAATCTATCGGAGTCCCCAGGAAGGGAACTCTTGTGAGTGGAAAGAGAGAACTTTTCTCTTCGTTCACTTTCCATCCATGCGACCTTAGAAATGCCAGTACTATCTCTGTATGAGATTTGGCAGTTTGAAGGCTTGAAGCTTGTATCAGTATGTCGTCTAAGTACGGAGCTACTGAAATTCCTCGCGGTCTTAGTACCGCCAGAAGAGTGCCCAGAACCTTTGTGAAGATTCTTGGAGCCGTAGCCAGTCCGAATGGAAGAGCTACAAACTGGTAATGCCTGTCTAAAAAGGCAAACCTTAGATACCGGTAATGGCTTTTGTGAATCGGTATGTGAAGGTAAGCATCCTTTAAATCCACTGTGGTCATGTACTGACCCTCTTGGATCATGGGCAAAATTGTTCGAATAGTTTCCATCTTGAACGATGGAACTCTTAGGAATTTGTTTAGGATCTTTAAATCCAAGATTGACCTGAAGGTTCCCTCTTTTTTGGGAACTACAAACAGATTTGAGTAAAACCCTTGTCCTTGTTCCAACCGCGGAACTGGATGGATCACTCCCATTAATAAAAGATCTTGTACGCAGCGTAGGAACGCTTCCTTCTTTGTTAGGTTTGTTGACAACCTTGACAGATGAAATCTCCCTCTTGGGGGAGAGGATTTGAAGTCCAGAAGGTATCCCTGAGATATGATCTCTAACGCCCAGGGATCCTGAACATCTCTTGCCCAAGCCTGGGCGAAGAGGGAAAGTCTGCCCCCCACTAGATCCGGTCCCGGATCGGGGGCCCTCAATTCATGCTGTCTTAGGGGCAGCAGCAGGTTTTCTGGCCTGTTTGCCCCTGTTCCAGGACTGGTTAGGTTTCCAGCCTTGTCTGTAGCGAGCAACAGCTCCTTCCTGTTTTGGTGCAGAGGAAGTTGATGCTGCTCCTGCTTTGAAATTACGAAAGGAACGAAAATTGGACTGTCTAGCCTTGGCTTTGGCCTTGTCCTGAGGCAGGGCATGACCTTTACCTCCTGTAATGTCAGCAATAATCTCTTTCAAGCCGGGCCCGAATAAGGTCTGCCCTTTGAAACGAATATTAAGCAATTTAGATTTAGACGTAACATCAGCTGACCAGGATTTCAGCCACAGAGCTCTGCGTGCCTGAATGGCGAATCCTGAATTTTTAGCCGCAAGTTTAGTTAAATGTACTACGGCATCTGAAATAAATGAATTAGCTAACTTAAGGAATTTAAGTTTGTGTGTGATGTCATCTAGTGTGGATGATTGAAGTGTCTCTTCCAGAGACTCAAACCAAAATGCTGCTGCAGCCGTGACAGGCGCAATACATGCAAGAGGTTGCAATATAAACCCTTGTTGAACAAACATTTTCTTAAGGTAACCCTCTAATTTTTTATCCATTGGATCTGAAAAAGCACAGCTATCCTCCACTGGGATAGTGGTACGCTTAGCTAAAGTAGAAACTGCTCCCTCCACCTTAGGGACCATTTGCCATAAGTCCCGTGTGGCGGCGTCTATTGGAAACATCTTTCTGAATATAGGAGGGGGTGAGAAAGGCACACCGGGTCTATCCCACTCCTTAGTAACAATGTCAGTAAGTCTCTTAGGTATAGGAAAAACGTCAGTACTCGTCGGTACCGCAAAATATTTATCCAACCTACACATTTTCTCTGGGATTGCAACTGTGTTACAATCATTCAGAGCCGCTAATACCTCCCCTAGTAACACACGGAGGTTCTCAAGCTTAAATTTAAAATTTGAAATGTCTGAGTCCAGTTTATTTGGATCAGAACCGTCACCCACAGAATGAAGCTCTCCGTCTTCACGTTCTGCAAACTGTGACGCAGTATCAGACATGGCCCTTGCATTATCAGCGCACTCTGTTCTCACCCCAGAGTGATCACGTTTACCTCTTAGTTCTGGTAGTTTAGCCAAAACTTCAGTCATAACAGTAGCCATATCTTGTAATGTGATTTGTAATGGCCGCCCAGATGTACTCGGCGCTACAATATCACGCACCTCCTGAGCGGGAGATGCAGGTACTGACACGTGAGGCGAGTTAGTCGGCATAACTCTCCCCTCGTTGTTTGGTGAAATATGTTCAATTTGTACAGATTGACTGTTTTTTTTTTAAAGTAGCATCAATACATTTAGTACATAAATTTCTATTGGGCTCCACTTTGGCATTAACACATATAGCACAGAGATATTCCTCTGAATCAGACATGTTTAACACACTAGCAAATAAACAGCAACTTGAAAATACTTTTCAAAGTAATTTACAAATAATATGAAAACGAACTGTGCCTTTAAGAAGCACAGAAAAAAATTATAACAGTTAAAATAATTAAGTTATAGCATCAATCTTTGTCAGAATATACAGTTTTAGCAAAGGATTGTTCCCCTCAGCAATTAAACACCACAACTTTAGCAAAGGTTTAATCCCATTAGCAAAGATAACAATTTCTGAAAGCAGGAAACAAATTACAGAATAAACGTTTTTATCTCAGTCAAACTATAATTCTCACAGCTCTGCTGTGCTGACTGAAATATTTGATGCATAGTAAAAGCGCCCCTCCCCCACACACACAGCAGTGAGGGAGAACAGAAACTGACAGAAAAAAACAGATTTAAGCAACTGCCAAGTGGAAAAATAGTGCCCAAACATTTATTCACTCAGTACCTCAGTAAATGAAAACGATTTTACATTCCAGCAAAAACGTTAAACATAATCTCTAGTTATTAAACAGCTTTATGTCTTTCTTACAGTGTAATTCTAGTGAATTACCATTCTCCCAGAATACTGAAGTGTAAAGTATACATACATGACATTATATCGGTATGGCAGGATTTTCTCATCAATTCCATTGTCAGAAAATAAAAACTGCTACATACCTCTATGCAGATTCATCTGCCCGCTGTCCCCTGATCTGAAGTTTACCTCACTCCTCAGATTGCCGAGAAACAGCAATATGATCTTAACTACTCCGGCTAAAATCATAGCAAAACTCTGGTAGATTCTTCCTCAAACTCTGCCAGAGAGGTAATAACACACTCCGGTGTTATTTTAAAATAACAAACTTTTGATTGAAGATATAAAACTAAGTATAATCACCATAGTCCTCTCACACGACCTATCTAGTTGCTGGGTGCAAGAGAATGACTGGAGGTGACGTAGAGGGGAGGAGCTATATAGCAACTCTGCTGGGTGAATCCTCTTGCACTTCCTGTAGGGGAGCAGATAATATCCCACAAGTAATGATGACCCGTGGACTGATCACACTTAACAGAAGAAACAGGAGGACAAAAGAAGGTGGACCCTAATCTGAGGGCACCACAGCCTGTAACACTTTTCTCCCAAAAACTGCTTCCGCCGAAGCAAAAACATCAAATTTGTAAGAGATAAAGATTGTCTGAAATCCTTCGTAGCCTGAAGATAAAACTTCAAGGCTCGAACCACGTCCAAATTATGAAGTAACCTCTCCTTAGGAGAAGAGGGGTTAGGACACAAAGAAGGAAGGAACAACTATTTCCAGATTGATGTTACGGTTAGACACAGTGCAAAGAACAGCCTTATCGGCGTGAAAAACCAAATAAGGAGGCCGCCAACTCAGACTCTGCGAGCCGATGCAATAGCCAACAGAAAAAGAACCTTCCAGGAAAGAATCTTAAATGCCAATAGAGTGCATAGGTTCAAACGGAACCCTCTGCAACACCTTCAGAACCAAGTTCAAGCTCCAAGGAGGAGCGGACTGTCTAAAAACAGGCCTGATTCTAGACAGAGCCTGAACAAAAGACTGAATATCAGGAAGCTCAGCGAGCCTCTTGTGCAACAAAACAGATAAAGCCGAAATCTATCATTTCAAGGAACTGGGGGATTACCCCTTCTCCAGGTCATCCTAGAGAAAGGACAGAATCCTATATACCTTAAAGGGACAGTCTAGGCCAAAAAAAAAAAAAACTTTCATGATTCAGATAGAGCATGTAATTGTAAAAATTTTTCCAATTTACTTTTATCACCAATTTTGCTTTGTTCTCTTGGTATTCTTAGTTGAAAGCTTAACCTAGGAGGTTCATATGCTAATTTCTTAGACGTTGAAGGCCACCTCTTTTCAGAATGCATTTCAACAGTTTTTCACCACTACAGAGTGTTAGTTCATGTATTTCATATAGATAACACTGTGCTCGTGCACGTGAAGTTATCTGGGAGTAGGCACTGATTGGGTAAACTGCAAGTCTGTCAAAAGAACTGAAATAAAGGGGCAGTTTGCAGAGGCTTAGATACAAGATAATCAGAGTTTAAAAGTATATTAATATAACTGTGTTGGTTATGCAAAACTGGGGAATGGGTAATAAAGGGATTATCTATCTTTTAAAACAATAACAATTCTGGTGTAGACTGTCCCTTTAACCTTGTGCCAAGGATATCCATGCTTCTCACGCTAGGACAAGTAAGTTCTCCACACCTTATGATAGATGCGACAAGTGACCGGCTTCCTAGCCTGAACAAGAGTATCAATCACTCTCTCAGAAAATACTCTCCTGGCCAAGACTAAGCATTCAATCTCCACACAGTCAGCCTCAGAGAATCTAGATTGTAACGTTGAAAGGGACCCTGTACCAACAGATCCTTGCGATAGGGTAACCTCCATAGAGGAGATGACATCCCCACCAGTTCCGCAAACCACGTCCTCCGCAGCCATGGCTGAGCAATCAGAATCGCCTAAGGTTGCTCCTGCTTGATGCGGGCCACTACACGAGGAAGAAGTGGCAACGGTAGAAAAATGTAAACTAGGTTGAAACCCCAAGGCACTGCTAAAGCGTCTATCAGCTCTGCCTGGGGATCCCTGGACCGCAAGCCATATCTGAGTAACTTGCAAATGAGTCTGGACGCCATGAGATCTATATCTGGCGTCCCTCATTTGAGACAAATCTCCACAAACATCTCGGGATGAAGAGACCATTCCCCGGATGGAAGGATAGCCTGCTGAGAAAATCCGCTTCCCAGTTGTCCACACCCGGAATGTGGAATGCTGAGAGCGAGTAGCTTTGGGCCTCTGCCCATTCCAGTATCCGAGAAACCTCCCTCATTGCCAGAAAGCTTCTCGTCCCCCCTGGTGGTTGATGTAAGCCACAGAGGTAATGTCTGTCTGGAACCTGATGAAGTTGAACGACCCCAGGAGAGGCCACGCCTTCAGAGCATTATAGATCGCTCGAAGTTACAGAATATTGATCGGAAGGAGAAATTCCTCTCGAGACCACTTTCCCTGTGCCATCCTGGCACCCCAAACAGCACCCCACCCTGCTAGACTCGCATCCGTGGTCACAATCTCCCAAGATGGTCGCAGGAAGGATGTCCCCTGGGACAGTTGTGGACGAATCCACCAAGAAAGGGAATCCCTTGTCCAAACATCCAGAGAAATCTGTTAGGATAGATCTAAATGATTGCCGTTCCACTGACTCAACACAGCTGAAGAGGTCTGAGATGGAACCTGGCGAATAACATTGCTGCTGGACACCATGAGCCTGATAACCTCCATACTCTGAGCCACAGAGGGACTGGAGGAGGACTGAAGGGCAAGACAGGTAGACACAATCTTCCTGCGCCGCTGATCTGTGAGAAATATCTTCATGGATATAGAATCTTTTATCGTCCCCAGAAACTCCACCCTGTTGCTGGGAATCAGAGAGCTCTTTCCTGAGTTTATCTTCCAACCGTCAGATTGGAGCAAAAGAAGGGCCCTCGAGTGATCCCCTGAGAGAGTGAACGATGGCACCTGGAATAAGATGTCATCCAGATAAGGGACCACAGCAATGCCTCTGGATCTGGCTACTGCAAGTAGCGCCCCAAGCACCTTTGTAAAGAATCTCAGGGCCGTCGTCAGACCAAAGGGAAGGGCCACAAACTGGAAATGTTGGTCCAGAAACACAAATCTCAGGAACCTGAAGTGATCCCTGTGAATCAGCACATGAAGGTAGACATCCTTCAAGTTTATAGTCATGAACAGGCCCTCTTCAACTAGAGGCAGAATAGATCTGATAGTTTCCATTTTGAACGATGGAACAGCCAGAAATTTGTTTAAACATTTTAGGTCTAGAATCTGGCGGAACGTGCCCTCCTTCTTTGGGACCACAAAAAGGTTTGAATAGTACCCTAAACCCCTTTCTGCTGGGGGTACTGGTACAATAATTCAGAGAGAAGAGAGATCCCTCACACATTCTAAAAAGGCTTTTCTCTTTTCCGGCTTCAAAGATAGTTTTGACAGGAGGAATCTGCCCCTGGGCGGATGAGATCTGAACCCTATCCTGTATCCTTGGGCGACAACCTCCAGAACCCAAGGGTCCAGAACATCCTGCAATCAGGCTTCTGAGAAGAGAGATAATCTGCCTCCTACTTGTTCCGGAGACCGATCGGGGGCCACCCCTTCACGCCGACTTTGTCTCGGCGGGCTTCTTGTTCTGCTTGGACTTATTCCTAGACTGAGCTGGCTTCCAAGTACCCATGGCGGGCTTCTGGCGTTGGGCCTTGTCCGCATGAAAGGGACAAAAAAAAAAGATCCCTTGGACTTAACCTTCTTATCCTGCGGTAGGAAAGCACCCTTGCCTCCCGTAACTGTGGACAGGATCTTTCCCTGAAAGGGAAGGGATAGCAGTCTGGACTTACAGGTCATGTCCGTAGACCACGATTTTAGCCACAGAGCCCTGCAGGCTAGTACGGAAAAACCTGATACCTTAGCATTCAGGCGAATAATTTGCATATTGGCATCACAAATAAAAGAATTAGCGACACTTAAGGCCTTAATTCTATCCTATATCTCGTTGAGGGGAATCTCCCTCTCGACCATGTCAGACAGATTCGCACCAATATGTCGCCGCTACCGGCTGAAAAACAAACCCCGTGTGTTGAAACATCTTCCTTAACATGTTTTCTAACTTTTTATCCATGGGCTCTTTAAACGACGAACTATCCTCAAGAGGAATCCTCGTCCGCTTCGCAAGAGTAGAGATAGCACCATCCACCTTAGGGACAGTGTCCCATAGCTAGAGCTAAGTCCGGTACTGGGAACAGTTTCTTAAAGAAAGCAAGGGAAAAAGGGAGAACCTAATCTCTCCCATTCGTTCTTAATAATGTTAGCCATCTTAACAGGAACCGGGAAGGTCTGAGGCACCACCCAGTCCTCATATACATTATCAAGCTTAGGATTCGAAGGTTCCTTCTGAAGTTTCGGTTCCAGAACCTCGAGGGTAGCAAGCACCTGCTTCAGCAAAAAGCGCACATTTTCCATCCTAAACCTAAAGACAGGCTCCTCCGTAGTTGGAGCTTTAGATGACAGACTCCGACCCAGAAGGAACGAAGAGTCGGAGTCGTCCTCGTCAGCGGATAATCTTTCCGAAATATCCATTGGAGTATAAGACCCCTGGGCCAAATCACCATATTTTACCTTACGCTTGCGCTTGGCAGAATGTGGTAAAGCACTAATCACCTTAGAGACCGCCGTTTGTAGTCGATCCGCAAAATCTGACTGTCAACGGATCTCTCCTGTAGGAGAAATAGTCATGTCCTGGGGCGCTGCATGTGTACTCTGAGATGAATGTAGGGAACCCCCCTAACGGGACGGGGAACCCTCGGAGGTGGACGGCTCAGTAGTACTAGACATCCTTTTCTTTCTGGATGTCGTGACTTTATCAAGGCATGTGGAACATAGTTGAACAGGCAGATCTACCGGAACCTTGTCACAATAAATACAATTACTGGACTTGGTTAAAGAGGGAGTACCCTCTAACACGTCAGAGTCCTCCATAGCTTACGGCTTTATTACGGACTAGTTATAAAATATAAAAAATGGCATCTTTATAACCTCCAATGGCACTCACCAGCTCCTATGACCCGGACCACAGAAACCGTTACGTCTCCTGCACCGCCGGTCAAGCAAGGAAGTCAATTAGGCCACACCCGATCAGAAGGAATGCCTCACAGGACCGCCCCTGCACTAGGTAGAAAACGCGCCAAATCTGCCGCGCAAATACTCCCAGAATTAAAACTAAAGTCCACCCATTGCCAGAGCCTCATCTCACACATATCGCAGCAATGACACAATAAACAATATTATGTATAACCCTCCCTGTTCAATAATCCCCCTACCAGGGATATTAACCCTTGATTCTATAAAGATAAAAGGTGTTACACTGTGACCCTGTCTTGTGCGTTATTACGTACATAAAAAATGAAACAATCTTACCAGAATCTATGTTGTGGAACAGGAACACGGCCTCACAAGGGTGACAGTGTAGTAGCATCGCTCCTGACATGGACTTGAGTGTAGAAAGTAGGTAGTGAAACTCGTCAATGCCGATTGCTTATGGAGGTGTCAAAATGAGTCGGGATGGTTTCGCAGAAAGACTCTCCCTGCATCTCCAGACTCTAACTTTCACCCAAGCTCTCACTGAGAGGCTGACAGGACTACTTAAAACTCTAGTCCCATTCCGAAGAGTACTACCCTCCATAAGAGACTATTCCGAATCTTCCGACATGTCTCTGCCAACCTCCTGTGACGAAAGGCAAAGAATGACTGGGGGATGATGGGAGTGGGGGAGGTATTTAAGCCTTTGGTTTGGGTGTCTGCCTCCTCCTGGTGGCCAGGTTCTTAATTCCCACAAGCAATGATTGAAGCCGTGGACTCTCCTCCCCTTTAGATGTAAATACAAAAAACTGTAACAGAGTTGATGTTCCAAAAGGGGTGGATCAAATGAGAAGTGATATTAAAAACTGGAAGACTGGCCAAATAAATAGAAAAAAATAAATATTACATGTAGCACAATTATAAAATATAGTATTCAAAAACCCAAAGGCCAATTACAGTCTCAATTTAACATTACTGACAGTAACTAAAGAGGAATTTGGGAATTATTATTTCAGATTATTTAAAATCTGGTAGACAATGAAGCAGTGCAGCCGGTAGTGCCATTTGAATACTTGGTTACATAGGGAGAGGTGTTAGCAGCAGAAATAGTAAGGCCCTTATGCCACTTTAAAGATCACTCATTAGGCTTTATCTTGAATATTCTGTACAGTTCTAGAGACCATACCTCCAGAAGGATATAAATAAACTAGAAACTGGTCAAAAGGAGGACTACTGAAATAGTATATGGTTTAAAATATAAAAATGTATAAAGAAAGACTTTATTATCTGAATATGTATAGTTTATAGAAGCGAAAGAGGTGAAATTATAGAAACCTTCAAATATATGAAGGGACTTAATAAAAACACAATTTATGCTTACCTGATAAATTTATTTCTCTTGTGGTGTATCCAGTCCACGGATCATCCATTACTTGTGGGATATTCTCATTCCCAACAGGAAGTTGCAAGAGGACACCTACAGCAGAGCTGTAATATAGCTCCTCCCCTAACTGTCATAGCCAGTCATTCGACCGAAAACAAGCCGAGAAAGTAGGAACCATAGAGTGTAGTGGTTACTGTAGTTTAAATTTAAAAATTACCTGCCTTAAAATGACAGGGCGGGCCGTGGACTGGATACACCACAAGAGAAATAAATTTATCAGGTAAGCATAAATTGTGTTTTCTCTTGTAAGGTGTATCCAGTCCACGGATCATCCATTACTTGTGGGATACCAATACCAAAGCTAAAGTACACGGATGAAGGGAGGGACAAGGCAGGAACTTAAATGGAAGGAACCACTGCCTGTAGAACCTTTCTCCCAAATATAGCCTCCGAAGAAGCAAAAGTATCAAATTTGTAAAATTTTGAAAAAGTATGAAGCGAAGACCAAGTCGCCGCCTTGCAAATCTGTTCAACAGAAGCCTCATTTTTAAAGGCCCAAGTGGAAGCCACAGCTCTAGTGGAATGAGCTGTAATCCTTTCAGGAGGCTGCTGTCCAGCAGTCTCATAGGCTAAGCGGATTAAGCTTCTTAGCCAAAAAGAAAAAGAGGTTGCCAAAGCCTTTTGACCTCTCCTCTGTCCAGAGTAGACAACAAACAAAGCAGATGTTTGACGAAAATCTTTAGTAGCTTGTAAGTAAAACTTTAAAGCACAGACCACGTCCAGATTGTGTAACACAAGGATGGAACCACAATCTCTTGATTGATATTCTTGTTAGATACCACCTTAGGTAAGAACCCAGGTTTGGTACGCAGGACTACCTTATCCGTATGAAAAATCAGAAAAGGAGAATCACATTGTAAGGCAGATAGCTCAGAGACTCTACGAGCCGAGGAAATAGCTACAAAAAAAAAAAAAAACTTTCCAAGATAAAAGTTTGATATCTATGGAATGAAGAGGTTCAAACGGAACTCCTTGAAGAACCTTAAGAACCAAGTTTAAGCTCCATGGTGGAGCAACAGGTTTAAACACAGGCTTGATTCAAACTAAAGCCTGACAAAATGCCTGAACGTCTGGAACATCTGCCAGACGCTAGTGCAAAAGAATAGACAGAGCAAAAATCTGTCCCTTTAAGAAACTAGCTGACAATCCTTTTTCCAAACCTTCTTGGAGAAAAGATAAAATCCTAGGAATCCTGACCTTACTCCACGAGTAACCCTTGGATTCACACCAATAAAGATATCTACGCCATACCTTATGGTAAATTTTCCTGGTGACAGGCTTTCGTGCCTGTATTAAGGTATCAATAACTGACTCGGAGAAGCCACGCTTTGATAAAATCAAGCATTCAATCTCCAGGTAGTCAGCCTCAGAGAAATTAGATTTGGATGGTTGAAAGGACCCTGAAGTAGAAGGTCCTGTCTCAGAGGCAGAGACCATGGTGGAAAGGATGACATGTCCACTAGATCTGCATACCAGGTCCTGCGTGGCCACGCAGGTGCTATCAGAATCACCGATGCTCTCTCCTGCTTGATCTTGGCAATCAGTCGAGGGAGCAGAGGAAACGGTGGAAACACATAAGCCAGGTTGAAAGACCAGGGCGCTGCTAGAGTATCTATCAGTGTCGCCTTGGGATCCCTGGACCTGGATCCGTAACACGGAAGCTTGGCGTTCTGGCGAGACGCCATGAGATCCAGTTCTGGTTTGCCCCAACGGAGAATCAGTTGTGCTTTTTAAATACCTCCGGATGGAGTTCCCACTCTCCCGGATGAAAAGTCTGACAACTTAGAAAATCCGCCTCCCAGTGCTCTACACCTGGGATATGGATAGCTGATAGGTGGCAAGAGTGAATCTCTGCCCAGTGAATTATTTTTGAAACTTCTAACATCTCTAGGGAACTTCTTGTCCCCCCTCGATGGTTGATGTAAGCTACAGTCGTGATGTTGACCGACTGAAATCTGATGTACCTCAGAGTTGCTAACTGAGGCCAAACCTGAA
The DNA here is from genome assembly GCF_027579735.1 of Bombina bombina. NCBI lineage: Eukaryota > Metazoa > Chordata > Amphibia > Anura > Bombinatoridae > Bombina > Bombina bombina. The sequence goes on along the minus strand of NC_069507.1, from coordinate 127,400,700 downwards.
GAGCCTTGAATATCGCTCTTAGTTCCAGAATATTTATTGGAAGGAGAGACTCCTCCTGAGTCCATGATCCCTGAGCCTTCAGGGAGTTCCAGACTGCACCCCAACCTAGAAGGCTGGCATTTGTTGTTACAATAGTCCAATCTGGCCTGCGAAGGTCATACCTTTGGACAGATGGACCCGAGATAGCCACCAGGGAAGAGAATCCCTGGTCTCTTGGTCCAGATTCAGTTGAGGGGCCAAATCTGTGTAATCCCCGCTCCACTGATGAGCCTGCATAGTTGCAGCGGTCTGAGATGTAAGCGTGCAAACGGCACTATGTCCATTGCCGCTACCATTAAGCCGATTACTTCCATACACTGAGCCACCAAAGGGCGCGGAATGGAATGAAGAACCCGACAGGAATTTAGAAGCTTTGATAACCTGGACTCCGTCAAGGTAAATTTTCATTTCTACAGAATCTATCAGAGTCCCTAGAAAGGAAACTCTTGTGAGTGGGGATAGAGAACACTTTTCCTCGTTCACTTTCCACCCATGCGACCTCAGAAATGCCAGTACTACGTCCGTATGAGACTTGGCAATTTGGAAGTTTGACGCCTGTATCAGGATGTCGTCTAAATAAGGGGCTACTGCTATGCCCCGCGGCCTTAGGACCGCCAAAAGCGACCCTTGGACCTTTGTAAAGATTCTTGGGGCTGTAGCTAATCCAAAGGGAAGAGCTACAACTGGTAATGCCTGTCTTGAAAGGCAAACCTGAGAAACCGATGATGATCTTTGTGTATCGGAATGTGACGATAAGCATCCTTTAGATCCACTGTAGTCATATATTGACCCTCCTGGATCAGTGGTAGGATGGTACGAATAGTTTCCATCTTGAACGACGGAACTTTGAGGAATTTGTTTAAGATCTTTAGATCCAAAATCGGTCTGAAGGTTCCCTCTTTTTTGGGAACCACAAACATATTTGAGTAAAAACCCTGTTCCTGTTCCTCCTTTGAAACTGGATGGATCACTCCCATAACTAGAAGGTCTCGTACACAGTGTAAGAATGCGTCACTCTTTATCTGGTTTGCAGATAATTGTGAAAGGTGAAATCTCCCTTTTGGGGGGGAAGCTTTGAAGTCCAGAAGATATCCCTGGGATATAATTTCCAATGCCCAGGGATCCTGAACATCTCTTGCCCACGCCTGGGCGAAGAGTGAAAGTCTGCCCCCTACTAGATCCGTTACAGGATAGGGGGTCATTCCTTCATGCTGTCTTAGAGGCAGCAGCAGGCTTTTTGACCTGCTTACCTTTTTTCCAGGTCTGGTTTGGTCTCCAGACCGTCTTGGATTGAGCAAAAGTTCCCTCTTGTTTATTATTAGAGGAAGCTGATGCCGCACCTGCCTTGAAGTTTCGAAAGGCACGAAAATTAGACTGTTTGGCCCTAGATTTGGACCTGTCCTGAGGAAGGGCACAACCTTTTCCTCCCGTGATATCAGCAATAATCTCCTTCAAACCAGGCCCGAATAGGGTCTGCCCCTTGAAGGGAATGTTAAGTAGCTTAGATTTTAAAGTCACGTCAGCTGACCATGATTTAAGCCATAGCGCTCTGCGCGCCTGTATAGCAAAACCAGAATTGTTAGCCATTAGTTTATTCAAAAGAACAATGGCATCAGAAATAAAATAATTGGCTAGCTTAAGTGCTCTAAGTTTGCCAAGTATGTCATCCAATGGAGTCTCTACCTGTAAAGCCTCTTCCAGAGACTCAAACCAGTACGCCGCAGCAGCAGTGACAGGGGCAATGCATGCAATGGGCTGTAGGATAAAACCTTGTTGAATAAATATTTTCTTAAGTTAACCTTCTAATTTTTTATCCATTGGCTCTAAAAAAGCACAACTGTCCTCGACAGGGATAGTAGTATGCTTTGCTAGAGTAGAAACTGCTCCCTCCACCTTAGGGACTGTCTGCCATAAGTCCCGTGTGGTGGCGTCTATTGAAAAACATTTTTCTAAAAATAGGAGGGGAAGAGAACGGCACACCTGGTCTATCCCATTCCTTATTAATAATTTCTGTAAACCTTTTAGGTATTGGAAAAACATCAGTACACACCGGCACTGCAAAGCATTTATCCAGTCTACAAAATTTCTCTGGCACTGCAATGGTATCACAGTTATTGAGAGCAGCTAAAACCTCCCTAAGTAACACGCGGAGGTGTTCAAGCTTAAATTTAAATGTATAAATATTAGAATCAGGTATCTTTCCTGAGTCATTAACATCACCCACTGACTGAAGCTCTCCTTCCTCAGCTTCTGCATATTGTGAGGCAGTATCAGACATGGTTCTTAAAGCGTCAGTATGCTCTGCATTTTGTCTCACCCCAGAGCTATCTCGCTAACCTCTAAGTTCAGGTAGTCTGGCTAATACCGCTGACAGTGTATTATCCATGACTGCCGCCATGTCTTGTAAAGTAAACGCTATGGGGCCCTAGATGTACTTGGCGCCATTTGAGCGTGAGTCCCTTGAGCGGGAGTCAAAGGGTCTGACACGTGGGGAGAGTTAGTCGGCATAACTTTCCCCTCGTCAGATTCCTCTGGTGATAATTTTTTTAAAAACAGAATATGATCTTTATTGCATAAAATGAAATCAGTACATTTGGTACACATTCTAAGAGGGGGTTCCACCATGGCTTTTAAACATAATGAACAAGGAGTTTCTTCTATGTCAGACATGTTTATACAGACTAGCAATGAGACTAACAAGCTTGGAAAACACTTTAAATCAAGTTAACAAGCAAATATAAAAAACAGTACTGTGCCTTTAAAAGAAACAAATTTTGTCAGAATTTGAAAAACAGTGAAAAAATGCAGTAAATCAAACAAAATTTTTACAGTGTATGAAATAGGCTAGCAGAGCATTGCATCCACTTGCAAATGGATGATTAACCCCTTAGTTCAAAAAACGGATCAAAAAAACAAAATAGACGTTTTTTTTTGGGGGGGGGGTTTTAACAGTCACAACCAACTGCCACAGCAAGCTGTGGTCCTACCTTCCCCAATAAACGACTTTGGAAAGCCTTTGAGCCCTTTAGAGATGTCCTATAGCATACAGGGGACTCCTGAGGGAAGCTGGATGTCACAGTTTGTAATTTTAACTGCACCAACTGTAACTTTTATACTATAACAGTGGAAAGCCTCAGTAAAACTGTTTCTAGTCAAAATTTAAGCCAGCCATGTGGAAAAAACTAGGCCCCAATAAAGTTTTATCACCAAAGCATATATAAAAACGATTAAACATGCCAGCAAACGTTTATATTGCAATATCATAAGGGTATTACCCCTGGGAGTAAGCATGATACCAGTCGTTATTAAATCACTGTATTTAGGCTTAACTTACATTAATCCGGTATCAGCAGCATTTTCTAGTGTTTTCCATCTCTAGAAAAAATTATAACTGCACATACCTGATAGCAGAATAAACTGCACGCCATTCTCTCGCTGAAGTTACCTCATCTGTGTAATCCCCTCAGACATATGTGAGAATAGCAATGGATCTTAGTTACAACCTGCTAAGATCATAGAAACCTCAGGCAGATTCTTCTTCTATTTACTGCCTGAGATAAAATAGCACAACTCCGGTACTATTTAAAAATAACAAACTTTTGATTGAAGAAAATAAACTAACTATATTTAACCACTCTCTCCTACAACATCCTAGCTTGTTGAGAGTTGCAAGAGAATGACTGGCTATGACAGTTAGGGGAGGAGCTATATTACAGCTCTGCTGTGGGTGTGCTCTTGCAACTTCCTGTTGGGAATGAGAATATCCCACAAGAAATGGATGATCCGTGGACTGGATACACCTTACAAGAGAAAGTAGAAGCTGAAAGCAATTTCCAAAAAAAAAATAAGAAATACCAAAACAAGCGGTTACAATTGTAAAGTGACATGAAACCCAATTTTTTTCTTTCATGATTAAGATAGAGAATACAATTTTTTAAAAAAGGTTTCAATTTACTTCTATTATCAAATTTGTATTGTTCTCATATTATTCTTTGTTGAAGAATGCACATGCCTGGAGCACTGCATGACAGGAAATAGTGCTGCCATCTAGTGCTCATGCTAATGTAAAACATTGTTGCAAAACTGCTGCCATATAGTGCTGCAGACACGTGCACACTCCAGACCTTACCTTCCTGTTATAAAGATAAAATGTAATAAAAGTAATTTGTAAAGTTGTATGCTCTCTCTCTCAATCGAGAATGAAAAATCTTGGGTTTCATGTCCCTTTAAGCTAAAGTAGCAATTTCAGGATAAATGTGAGGAAGAAGTTTTTTGTTTGTTTCTTACAGAAAGGGTGATGGATTAATGGAATAAACTTCCAGTAGCGGTGGTAAACACAAGGCCAAGGAATGAAAAAATGCCTGGGACGTGCATAAGAAAAAAGTAAGATGTAATATGGGTAGACTTGATAGGCCTTTTTGGTTCTTATGTACGGTCAAATTCTATGTTTCTATTTATCTACTCTTGAAACATTTTTCACCCTTATGTTTTACAACATGTAAAATCTTTATTTCAAACATTTAATACTGTACTCTTATTATAATGCATTTACTCACACTGTGCCTTAAATGAGAAACAGAATCCACTTGCAGAAAGTTGTGTGATTGAAGATGGTTTGCATAAAGATTCAGTTTATTAGTCTCCCTTATTTTCTTCAAAAAAGTTGCTAACCCCATATAAGCATCACCTACCATTAACAGAACTTTAAAGGGAAACTAAACCCAATTTTTTTCTTTTATGATTCAGATAGAGCATGCAATTTTAAGCATCTTTCTAGTCTATTCCTATTATCAAATTTTCTTTGTTCTCTTGTAATATAAAGCTTAGGAGCCAGCCCATTTTTGGTTCAGAACCTGGGTTACGCTTGCTTATCCAGGGTGCTGAACCTAAAATGGGTCAGCTCCTAAGCTTTAGATTAGAAAGTTGCTTAAAAACAGAATTTATGTTTACCTGATAAATTTCTTTCTCCTACGGTGTATCCGGTCCACGGCTTCATCCTTACTTGTGGGATATTCTCAATCCCTACAGGAAGTGGCAAAGAGAGCACACAGCAGAGCTGTCCATATAGCTCCCCACAGGCTCCGCCCCCCCAGTCATTCGACCGACGGTTAGGAGAAAAAGGAGAACCATAGGGTGCAGTGGTGACTGTAGTTTACAAAAATAAATTTAAACCTGACCAAATGCCAGGGTGGGCCGTGGACCGGATACACCGTAGGAGAAAGAAATTTATCAGGTAAACATAAATTCTGTTTTCTCCTACATTGGTGTATCCGGTCCATGGCTTCATCCTTACTTGTGGGAACCAATACCAAAGCTTTAGGACACGGATGAAGGGAGGGAACAAGTCAGGTAACCTAAACGGAAGGCACCACTGCTTGTAAAACCCTTCTCCCAAAAATAGCCTCCGAAGAAGAAGCAAAAGTATCGAATTTGTAAAATTTGGCAAATGTATGCAGTGAAGACCAAGTCGCTGCCTTACAGATCTGTTCAACAGAAGCCTCATTCTTGAAAGCCCATGTGGAAGCCACAGCTCTAGTAGAGTGAGCTGTAATTCGTTCAGGAGGCTGCCTTCCAGCAGTCTCATAAGCCAACCGGATGATGCTTTTCAGCCAGAAAGACAGAGAGGTCGCAGTCGCCTTTTGACCTCTCCTCTTGCCAGAATAGACGACAAACAAGGACGATGTTTGTCTGAAGTATTTAGTTGCTTTTAGACAAAACTTCAAAGCACGAACCACATCAAGATTGTGTAACAGACGTTCCTTGTTAGAAACTGGATTAGGACACAGAGAAGGAACAACTATTTCCTGGTTAATATTCTTATTGGAAACCACTTTTGGAAGAAAACCAGGCTTGGTACGTAAAACGACCTTATCTGTATGAAACACCAGATAGGGTGAATTACACAATTCAGAAACTCTTCTAGCAGAAGAAATAGCTACCAAAAACAAAACTTTCCAAGATAGTAACTTAATATCTATGGAATGTAGAGGTTCAAACGGAACCCCTTGAAGAACTGAATGAACTAAATTTAGACTCCATGGAGGAGCCACAGGTCTGTAGACAGGCTTGATTCTGAATAAAGCCTGTACAAACGCCTGAACATCTGGCACAGCTGCCAGACGCTTGTGTAACAGAACAGACAGAGCAGATATCTGTCCTTTTAAGAAACTAGCTGACAGACCTTTGTCCAATCCTTCTTGGAGAAAGGATAGTATCCTTGGAATCCTAATCTTACTCCATGAGTAATCCTTGGATTCGCACCAGCAAAGATATTTCCGTCATATCTTATGGTAAATTTTCCTGGTGACAGGCTTTCTAGCCTGGATCAGAGTATCTATAACCGATTCCGAAAACCCACGCTTAGCTAGAATCAAGCGTTCAATCTCCAAGCAGTCAGTTGCAGAGAAACTAGGTTTGGATGTTCGAATGGACCTTGGATTAGAAGGTCCTGCCTCAAAGGTAGCTTCCATGGTGGAACCGATGACATATTCACCAGGTCTGCATACCAAGTCCTGCGTGGCCACGCAGGAGCTATTAGAATTACCGAAGCCTTCTCCTGTTTGATCCTGGCTACTAGCCGGGGGAGAAGAGGAAACGGTGGAAAGACATAAGCTACATTGAACGACCAAGGCGCCACTAAGGCATCTACCAATGTCGCCTTGGGATCCCTGGACCTGGACCCATAACGTGGAACTTTGGAGTTCTGACGTGACGCCATCAGATCCAGATCTGGAAGGCCTCATAGTTGAGTTAACTGGGCAAAAACCTCCGGGTGAAGTTCCCACTTCCCCGGATGGAAAGTCTGACGACTCAGATAATCCGCTTCCCAGTTGTCCACTCCTGGGATGTGAATTGCTGATAGATGGCAGGAGTGATCCTCTGCCCAATTGATGATCTTGGATACCTCCCTCATCGCCAGGGAACTCTTTGTTCCTCCCTGATGATTGATGTACGCTACAGTCGTCATGTTGTCCGACTGAAATCTGACGAATTTGGCCTCCTCTAGTTGGGGCCAAGCCTGGAGCGCATTGAATATCGCTCTCAATTCCAAAATGTTTATCGGGAGAAGAGATTCTTCCCAAGACCAAAGACTCTGAGCTTTCAGGGACTCCCAGACCGCACCCCAGCCTAAGAGGCTGGCGTTGGTCGTGACAATGATCCACTCCGGTCTGCGGAAACTCATTCCCTGAGACAGGTGATCCTGAGACAACCACCAGAGGAGTGAATCTCTGGTTTTCTGGTCCATTTGTATCTGGGGAGACAAATCTGCATAATCCCCATTCCACTGTTTGAGCATGCACAGTTGCAGTGGTCTTAAATGAATTTGAGCAAAGGGAACCACGTCCATTGCCGCAACCATTAGTCCTATTACCTCCATGCACTGAGCTATGGAGGGTTGAGGAATGGATTGAAGAACTCGACAAGTGTTCAAAAGTTTTAACTTCCTGACCTCCGTCAGAAAGATTTTCATTTCTACCGAGTCTATTATTGTTCCCAGGAAGGGAACCCTTGTGAACGGGGACAGAGAACTCTTTTCTATGATCACCTTCCACCCGTGAGACCTTAGAAAGGCTAGAACAATGTCTGTATGAGCCTTTGCTTTGTGAAAGGACGACGCTTGTATTAAGATGTCGTCTAGGTAAGGTGCTACTGCAATGCCCCTTGGTCTTAGCACCGCTAGAAGGGACCCTAGCACCTTTGTGAAAATTCTGGGAGCAGTGGCCAATCCGAAGGGAAGGGACACGAATTGGTAATGCTTTTCCAGAAAGACGAACCTCAGGAACTGATGGTGATCTTTGTGGATAGGAATATGCAGGTAGTCATATATTGACCCTCCTGGATCATTGGTAAAATTGTCCTAATGGTGTCCATTTTGAATGATGGAACTCTGAGGAATTTGTTTAGGATTTTTAAGTCCAGGATTGGCCTGAAAGTTCCTTCCTTTTTGGGAACTACAAACAGGTTTGAGTAAAAACCCAGTCCTTGTTCTGCTGTTGGAACTGGGTGTATCACTCCCATTTTTAGAAGGTCTTCTACGCAACGTAATAATGCCTGTCTCTTTATCTGGTCTAAAGATAAACGAGACATGTGGAACCTTCCCCTTGGAGGAAGGTCCTTGAATTCCAGAAGATACCCCTGAGAGACAATTTCTAACGCCCAGGGGTCCGGAACATCTCTTGCCCAAGCCTGAGCAAAGAGAGAAAGTCTGCCCCCTACTAGATCCGGTCCCGGATCGGGGGCTACCCTTTCATGCTGTCTTGGTAGCAGCAGCAGGCTTCTTGGCCTGTTTACCCTTGTTCCAGCCTTGCAATGGTTTCCATGCTGGTTTGGGCTGGGATGCGTTACCCTCTTGCCTAGTGGCTGTAGAGGTAGAAGCAGGTCCGTTCCTGAAATTGCGAAAGGAACGAAAATTAGACTTATTTTTAGCTTTGAAAGGTCTATCTTGTGGAAGGGCATGGCCCTTTCCCCCAGTGATATCTGAAATAATTTCTTTCAACTCTGGCCCGAATAGGGTCTTACCCTTGAAAGGAATATTAAGCAATTTTGTTTTGGACGACACATCCGCCGACCAAGATTTTAGCCAAAGCGCTCTGCGCGCCCGATTGCGAAACCAGAATTTTTCGCTGCTAATTTAGCTAACTGCAAAGCGGCATCTGTAATGAAAGAATTAGTCAACTTCAGGGTGTGAATTCTGTCCATGACTTCATCATAAGAAGTCTCCTTCTGGAGCGAGTTTTCTAGTTCCTCAAACCAAAAAGCCGCTGCAGTGGTTACAGGAATAATGCAAGAAATTGGTTGAAGAAGAAAACCCTGTTGAACAAAAATTTTCTTAAGTAAACCCTCTAATTTTTTATCCATAGCAACTGTCTTCTATTGGTATAGTCGTGCGCTTAGCTAGCGTTGAAACTGCCCCCTCTACCTTAGGGACCGTCTGCCACGCGTCCCTTCTGGGGTCAACAATTGGGAACATTTTCTTAAATATAGGAGGGGGAACAAAAGGTACACCTGGCTTCTCCCACTCCTTAGTCACGATATCCGCCAACCTCTTAGGTATTGGAAACGCATCAGTGTGTACTGGGACCTCTAAGAATTTGTCCATTTTACACAATTTTTCTGGGACCACCAAAGGGTCACAATCATCAAGTGTAGCTAGGACCTCCTTAAGTAGGGCGCGGAGGTGTTCTAGCTTAAATTTAAATGCTATGGTATCAGGCTCTGCCTGCTGAGAAACTTTTCCTGTGTCAGAAATTTCTCCCTCAGACAGGCCCTCCCTCACCGCCAAGTCAGATTGATGTAAGGGCACTACAGATAAATTATCCTCTGCTTGCTCATTTTCTGTATTTAAAACTGAGCAATCACGCTTCCTTGGAAAAGCTGGCAGTTTGGATAAAAATGCTGCGAGAGAATTATCCATTACTGCTGCTGTTGCATAGTAATAGCAATTGGTGCGCTAGATGTACCGGGCATCGCTTGCGCGGGCATAGCTGGTGCTGACACAGAAGGAGGGGATAGCGGGCTATCCTCACTACCTTCAGCTAAAGAATCATCTTGGGCTACATCTTTAAGCGTGATTGTACGGTCCTTAAGCTGTTTGGACGCTATGGCACACTTCACACATAAATTTAATGGGGGAACCACCTTGGCCTTTACACATACAGAACATAGGCTATCTGAAGGGTCAGACATGTTTGACAGACTTAGACAGAACTTCAATGCAATAAAAATTATTTTTGACAAAAACGTTACTGTGTCTTTAAATAATAAAATTGCACACTTTATTACTGAAACATCAAAAAACCATCAAATAAACATCCGATTCTAATCACCACATTGTCTTAATGCTTTGAAAAGATTGCACACAAATTTTCAAACCAATTAACCCCTTAATGCCCAAACCGGAGCTAATAACAGCAATTAACCGGTTAAAAACACTACAGTACAATGCCACAGCCTCTACTGTGGCTTTTACCTTCCTTAGGGATTATTTAAGTAGGAAATAAGCCTCTCTGAAGTCCTTTCTGATGTCTCTGGACTCCCCACGTGAAGCTGCATGAACTGCCTAGTCAAAACAACTGCGCAATTGAGGCGCGAAAATGAGGCCTCCTCCCTCTTCATTCCAGAGTGGAGGGGCCTTTCAGACTAGATTAGGTGTCCAAATAAGTGCCAGGCGCAAAATTAAACCCCATAAGTGTTTCAAAGTCTGAAAAAAACACCTTATTTATACTGAAAACATGCTAAATAGCAATCGATTAAGCCCACAATAGTGTCAACCAGCATAGAGCCCTTAATATAAGCCATCATTTTATACAGAGTCTAAGAAAAATGGCTTACCTATCCCTGAGGGAATTTTCTTCTAGCATTACTTGGTCTTGTTAGAAAAATGACTGATCATACCTGAAGCAGTTAAAGGGACATGAATCCCAGATTTTTTATTTCATGATTTAGAAAGAGCATACAATTATAAACAACTTTCTAATTTACTTCCATGATCTATTTTGCTTCATTCTCTTGATATTCTTTGCTGAAAAGCATATCTAGATATGCTTAGTAGCTGCTGATTGGTAGCTGCACAGAGATGCCTCCTGTGATTGGTTCACCGTGTGCATTGCTATTTCTTCATTAAAGTATATCTAAAGAATGAAGCAAATTAAGTAATAGAAGTAAATTGGTATGTTTAAAATTATATTCTTTACCTTAATCATGAAAGAAAATTTTGGGGTATAGTGTCCCTTTAAGCCTGCAAACTGTTCCCCCCAACTGATGGTCTCTGGTATTCAACAGTCCTGCGTGGGAACAGCAATGAATTTTAGTTACTGGTGCTAAAATCATATTCCTCTCAGCAGAAATCTTCATCACTTTCTGCTTCAGAGTAAATAGTACAAGCCGGCACTATTTTAAAATAAACTCTTGATAGAAGAAATAAAAAACTACAACTAACACCACATACTCTTTACCACCCCCGTGGAGATGCTACTAGTTAGAGCGGCAAAGAGAATGACGGGGGGGGGGGGGCGGAGCCTGAGGGGAGCTATATGGACAGCTCTGCTGTGTGCTCTCTTTGCCACTTCCTGTAGGGATTGAGAATATCCCACAAGTAAGGATGAAGCCGTGGACCGGATACACCAATGTAGGAGAAATTGCCTGCTCTGTCTAAATCATTAAAAAAAAAATCCCTTTAACCTAAATTCTTACAAATATCCATTTTTATTTTTCAACTGATATGAATGATTTTTCAATAGATACCCACCTTGATGTCACAGAGGAGAGCATCTGGGTCATGGATACCATCAGGCACAGATTTCTTATGTGGGGGAAGAGACTCAAGCTTCATTACAAGGCAATGTAAACCTTCCATCTCAAACCAGGTCAAGCAAGGAGGAGCCCTTGGTGGAGATGGTGGAGTGGGAAGAGGAATTGAAGGTGGTGGAGTAAGTGGTCGATGAGAGGCAGGGGGAGGGGGGATGATTATTCTCTCATGGCGACGCTGACGATCTCTCTCTCTTATATGCCTCTCCCTATTTCGCCGCCTCTGAAGCTCTCTCTCTACTTTCCGTCGATCTCGTTCTCTTTTTCGAAGACCCTCTTCTTCTTCCCAATCTTGATCAGATGAGTCATCATTTTCAGAAGAGGAAGAGGATGAGGAGGAAGAAGCAGACGAGGATGAGGAGGAGGAGGAGGAAGAGGGTGTGTCCGGTCTTCTGCGACCACTCAATTCCAAGTCTGAAAGAAGAGAGAAGAAAAGATCAAAATGATGCAGAAATTCACAGCCATATGATGTAAGCAGGTGACATTTTGAGATGCCACATAGCAGTTAAGACATTAGAAGCAAAAAGTGAAATGTTAATTGTAAAAATAAAATTGTCACGTACGTTAAAGGGCTTAGTAAAACTGAGTCTGTGGGTATTTTACATAAAATGGAAAATTCAAGAACAAGGGGTCATTATCTCAAGCTGAAGGGTGGTAGATTCAGGAGTAATTTGAGGAAGCACAAGAGGTAGTAATGACAAACACTGTCAGGGACTTTTAAAATGCCTGGGACAAGCATAAGGCTATCCTAGGAACTAGATAAGTGTATACTGTTAGGTAATATCGGGCAGACTTGTGTTAGCTAGTAGTAAGGTTATAATACGGTGTAATTTACTAGACTGCTATAGAATCGTAACAGCAGGTAAGAACCAGAAAGCTCATCAAGTTTGAACACATTTCCTTCTGAAGTGAAATCTTAATTCTCAAAACAGCCCTTTGCAAGTCCCAGGCATTCATGAATTTAATTAAAATGACTGTTCTTACCACCTCTGTTGAAAGTCTGTCCCCAAAATCAACCACTCTTTCTACAAATTACTCCCAAACCTATTACCCTCCAACATAAAAATAACAACCCTCTATTCTGTTATTGCTCTCTTTGTGAAAAACTCTTCAAGTTTGACCTCTGTTGAAGAGAGAACCATTCATTTGTTTTCAGACAGACAATATCCCAACTGTGGCATATGTCAATCATCAGGGTGAGACTTACAGTCCCCTAGCTATGAAATAAGTATCTCGGATACTTTCTTGTGCGGAATCAAGCTCTTGTCTAATTTCTGCGTTACATATCCCAGGTGTAAACAATTGGGAAGCGGATTATCTCAGCCGTCAGGCTTTACATCCGGGGGAGTGGTCGCTCCATCCAGATGTGTTTTTTCAGATTGTTCAGATGTGGGGTCTTCCAGAAATAGATCTGATGGCTTCACATCTAAACAAGAAAGTTCCCAGGTACCTGTCCAGGTCCAGGGATCTTCAGGAGTCGTCGGTAGATACGTTAGCAGTTCCTTGGTTTTACCAACCTGCTTATATCTTCCCGCCTCTAGTTCTTCTTTCAAGAGTGATCTCCAAGATCATCATGGAACATTCGTTTGTGTTTCTGGTAGCACCAGCATGGCCTCACAGGTTCTGGTATGCGGATCTTGTCCGGATGTCCAGTTGCCAACCTTGGCCACTTCTTTTAAGACCAGACCTTCTGTCTCAAGGGCCATTTTTCCATCAGGATGTCAAATACTTAAATTTGAAGGTATGGAAATTAAACGCTTAATGCTTAGTCATAGAGGTTTCTCTGACTCAGTGGTTGATACTATGTTACAGGCTCGTAAATCTGTCTCTAGGAAGATTTATTATCGAGTTTGGAAGACATATTTCATGGTGTTCTCAAATTCTCCTGGCATTCTTTTAGAATTCCTAGAATTTTAGTTTCTTCAGGATGGTTTGGATAAAGGTTTGTCTGCAAGTTCATTGAAGGGACAAATCTCTGCTCTTTCTGTTTTGTTTCAAAGAAAGATTGCTAAGCTTCCTGATATTCACTGTTTTGTACAGGCTTTGGCCCGTATTAAGCCCGTCATTAAATCAATGTATCCTCCTTGGAGTCTTAATTTGGTTTTGAAGGCTTTACAGGCTCCTGCTTTTGAGCCTATGCATTCCTTGGATATTAAACTACTTTATTATCTGCTCTTTCTTGTGAGTCTCCTTTTCTGATTTTCCATCAGGATAAGGCAGTTTTGTGGACTTCATTTAAATTTCTACCTAAGGTTGTGAATTCTAACAACATTAATAGGGAAATTGTTGTCCCCTCTATGTGTCCTAATCCTAAGAATTATTTGGAGAGATCCTTACATTATCTGGATGTTGTAAGAGCTCTGATATATTATGTTGAAGCTACTAAAGATTTCAGGAAGACTTCTAGTCTATTTGTTGTCTTTTCTGGTTCTAGGAAAGGTCAGAAAGCTTCTGCCATTTCCTTGGCATCTTGGTTAAAGCTTTTGATTCATCAGGCTTATTTGGAGTTGGGTCAGGCCCCGCCTCAGAGAATCACAGCTCATTCTACTAGATCAGTCTCCACTTCATGGGCTTTTAAGTATGAAGCTTCAGTCGATCAGATTTGCAAAGCAACAACTTGGTCTTCTTTGCATACATTTACTAAATGCTTTCGTTTTGATGTATTTGCCTCTTCAGAAGCAGTTTTTGGTAGAAAAGTTCTACAAGCAGCCGTTTCAGTTGGATTCCTCTGCTTATGTTTTAAGTTTTTTCTTTGCATTTATGAGAAAAACGTATTCTTTTGGGTGTGGATTTAATTTTTTCAGTGGAAAATGGCTGTATTTATTTTTATCCCTCCCTCTCTAGTGACTCTTCTGTGGAGTTCCACATCTTGGGTATTGCTATCCCATACGTCACTAGCTCATGGACTCTTGCCAATTACATGAAAGAAAACATAATTTATGTAAGCACTTACCTGATAAATTCATTTCTTTCATATTGGCAAGAGTCCATGAGACCCACTCTTTTTATGGTGGTTGTGATTTTTTGTATAAAGCACAATTATTTTCAGTTCCTTTTTTTGTTGCTTTTTACTCCTTTTTCTATCACCCCACTACTTGGCTATTCCTTAAACTGAATTGTGGGTGTGGTGAGGGGTGTATTTATAGGCATTTTGAGGTTTGGGAAACATTGCACCTCCTGGTAGGATTGTATATCCCATACGTCACTAGCTCATGGACTCTTGCCAATATGAAAGAAATGAATTTATCAGGTAAGTTCTTACATAAATTAGGTTTTCAAAATAGAGAAAGTTTGGGTTCTGACGGCATGGAGGGAGTCACAGATTAAGATAAGCTTGATGACTTATTTAACACCAGATATCCTATCTAGATGGTGCAAGACAAAAACTGTATGTTCTAGATGTAGTGCGTCCTCTGCGGACGTATTTCATTGTTTTTGGGCCCGAAAATTATGCAATTCTGTGCTAAAGTGACATACTGGATGAACTCAACTCTATTGCTGGATTTTCATATTCAGCCAATTGAGGTATTCTTTTTAGCAAAATTTCAAGGAATTCTTAAAAACTTTAAGCTAATTAATATAATTCTATTTTTTGGGTGTAATCTTATTTTAAGGACATGGAAAGCACATTCTGCACCGAAATTTATAGAGCTTAAAAAAGACTACAGAATTTATGATAGAACAGTGCAATCTACAGAATCCCACAGATGAACAATTAGCAGTATTTTTTAAACAATGGAAAGTGTTTATTCTGTCATTGCCTGTGACGGCTCAAATTCTGCTAGTTAAACCACTGATTAAATCCTCGTGCAATTAAATATATACACTCGGCATTTACCCAGCGCGTAAAGTAGTACCAAATAGAGAGAAAGCACTTGTATTATTTAAAGGGACAGTGTAATCAAAAACAAAAAAACTTTCCTTTATAAGTAAAGCAT
Organism: Bombina bombina; assembly: GCF_027579735.1. Lineage (NCBI taxonomy): Eukaryota > Metazoa > Chordata > Amphibia > Anura > Bombinatoridae > Bombina > Bombina bombina. The sequence continues at coordinate 127,385,416 of NC_069507.1, read as the reverse complement.
GACATGTAGGTACATTTTACTATATACATCTATTACACCTTTTGCAGCTAAAGCCCTTAAAAATAAGGAAAACCCTTGCATTGCCTTTACTACTTATATATACATATGTATTGCACACTAATCACAACCTAACTAGCCTTCTCAGAGCCAGGGAGTCACTAGTCAAGTCAAGAATACTTTATTAGCATGACATTACATGTGTTGCCAAAGTAATATATGTTATAATACAACAGATCAATAACAATGTATAAAGTAGGAGTATAGTGGGGTGAATGTAACAGTTCATTTAATCTGATTGTGGGTTCTGGTCATGTGACAGTCTTTTACATAATTTTGCTACTATCCTTGTAGCTTTGTTTTTTTCTCCTAAGAATACAGAGTCTTTCTTTTACAAAGATATGACGAGTCCACGGATTTCATCCTTACTTGTGGGATATTAACCTCCTGCTAACAGGAAGTGGCAAAGAGCACCACAGCAGAGCTGTATATATAGCCCCTCACCTTCCCCTCCACCCTCAGTCATTCTCTTTGCCTGTGTTATACTAGGAAGACATGGTAAAGTGAGGTGTTCGTTTTAGTTTCTTCAATCAAGAAGTTTTTTTTATTTTAAATGGTACCGGTGCGTACTATTTTCCTCAGGAGGATATGGAAGAAGATTTTTGCCCTGAGGTTTGATGATCTTAGCATTTGTAACTAAGATCCACGCTGGTTCCCACAAGACTTCTGAAGGTAACCATGAGACATCTTCAGTGTGGAGACCGGTTTCATGCTACAAGCAGCATTAAGGTATGTGCAGACTTTTTTTTCTGAGGAGACTTGGTGTATCAGAACTGGCTGGCATTATTTCCCTGTATGGGAATGGGGTAAGCAGTAAAACCTATTTTAATAAGAGGGGTGTTACTGGAGTCCCTATTTTATATTTATCATTAGTTGATATTTGGGCATTATTTGACATGGGAGACAATATAAAAAAAACGATGTTTAATGTTTTTTATTTTTGGCACTTAAAACTTATTGGTTTTTATGCTTGAGGGTTATATTGTGTGTATTTTTACTTTAGTGCAAAACTGCATTTCCATGTGGTGTTGTTTGGGCCTACTCTGACTTTTAACCTTAAGGGGCGGAGCCTATTTTGGCACAATTTCTTCAGGCTTAGCAGCAGCAAACAGTAACTCAGTGGCTCCTGGACTCTGTAGCTGGTCTGAAGGGTTGGAAACTTGATTCGAAGTACCCTGGGGGCAGGTAGGAGGTGCAGAGTGTATTTCTATCTATCTTTTGACTACATGTTTATATAAGTACTTCTAAAGCCTTATTTATGCCCTTGCTTTTGGGTGCAGTAATTTTTGGATTAACCAACGATATTAAGTTAAATTTGGGAATAATTTAACGTTTTTTGTGCATTTTTGAAAAATTGTTCACTTTTTCTTTTCTTAAAGGCACAGTACACATTTTTTCTAATGTTTGTTTTATGCTATAAATAAGTGTTTAAACGACTTTTGTGGTATTACTAGTCTGTTCAACATGTCTGACATTGAGGTTTCTCATTGTTCAGTAAGTGTGCCTAGGGATGATTCTCAGTCTGAAGAGAATCAGGATATGCCATCCAATTCTCCCCAAGGGTCACAACCTTTTATGCCCACACACAAGCGACGCCTAGTACTTCTAGTGCGTCTAATTCCTTTACTCTGCAGGAGATGGCTGCAGTTATGTCAACTACCCTTACAGAGGTATTGTCTAAATTACCAGTGTTGCAGGGTAAACGCAGTAGGTCAAGTATTAATGTAAATACTGAATCCTCTGATGCTTTATTAGCTATTTCCGATGTTCCCTCACAGTGCTCTGAGTTGGGGGATCAGGGAATTACTGTCTGAGGGTGAAATTTCTGATTCATGGGAATGTTTTGCCTCAGACAGATTCGGATGCTATGTCATTTAAATTTAAGCTTGAACACCTCCGCCTGTTGCTTAGGGAGGTTTTAGCGACTCTGGATGATTGTGATCCTATTGTGATTCCTCCAGAGAAATTGCGTAAAATGGATAAATATTTGGAAGTTCCTACTTACACTGATGTTTTTCCGGTTCCTAAAAGAATTTCGGAAATTATTAGTAAGGAATGGGATAGACCAGGTATACCGTTTTCTCCCTCTCCTAATTTTAAGAAAATGTTTCCTATATCAGATACCATTCGGGACTCATGGCAAACGGTCCCTAAGGTAGAGGGAGCTATATCTTCCCTAGCTAAGCGTACTACTATACCCATTGAGGATAGTTGTGCTTTCAAGAAACCTATGGATACAAAATTAGAGTGTCTACTAAAGAAATTATTTGTTAATCAGGGATTTCTTTTACAACCTACGGCTTGCATTGTTCCAGTAACTACTGCAGCAGCTTTTTGGTTTGAGGCTCTAGAAGAGTCTCTTAAGGTTGAGACTCCATTAGATGACATTCTTGATAGAATTAAGGCTCTTAAGCTAGCTAATTCTTTGATTACTGATGCCGCTTTTCAAATTGCTAAATTAGCGGCAAAAAATGCAGGATTTGCTATTTGAGCACGTAGAGCATTGTGTCTCAAATCTTGGTCTGCTGATGTGTCATCAAAACATAAGCTTTTAGCTATTCCCTTTAAAGGTAAGACCCTTTTTGGGCCAGAATTGAAGGAGATCATTTCTGATATTACAGGAGGTAAGGGCCATGCCCTACCTCAGGATAGGTCGGTTAAAATGAGGGGTAAACAGAATAATTTTCGTTTCTTTCGGAACTTTAAAGGAGGACCCCCCGCTTCTTCTTCCACAAAGCAGCATGAAGGGGTGGCCCCCGATCCGGGACCGGATCTAGTAGGGGGCAGACTTTCTTTCTTTGCTCAGGCTTGGGCAAGAGATGTTCAGGATTCCTGGGCACTAGAAATAGTGACCCACGGTTATCAATTGGAAATTATCTGCAAACCAGATAAAGAGAGAGACATTCTTACGCTGTGTAAAAGTCCTTTTTACTATGGGAGTAATCTGTCCTGTTCCAAAATTGGAACAGGGACAGGGGTTTTACTCAAACCTATTTGTGGTCCCCAGAAAAGAGGGACCGTTCAGACCCATTTTGGACCTCAAGTGTCTAAACAAATTTCTAAGAGTTCCATCATTCAAGATGGAGACAATTCAAACGATTATGCCAATGATCCAGGAGGGTCAATATATGACTACCGTGGAATTGAAGGATGCTTACCTTCATATTCCAATCCACAAAGATCATCATCGGTTTCTAAGGTTACCTTCTTGGACAAACATTATCAGTTCGTGGTTCTTCCTTTCGGGTTGGCCACAACACCCAGAATCTTCACAAAGGTTCTAGGGTCTCTTTTCGTGGTTCTCAGACCGCAAGGGATAGGGGTGGCGCCTTATCTGGACGATATTCTGATTCAGGCGTCAACAGATCATCTGACAAAATCTCACACGGACAGGGTGTTGTCTTCTGAGAACTCACGGCTGGAAGGTGAACATAAAGAGTTCACTTGTTCCACAGACAAGGGTTCCTTTCTTGGGAACTCTGATAGACTCAGTAGCCATGAAAGTATTTCTGACGAAGGTCAGAAAATCAAAGATTTTGAATGCTTACCGAGCACTTCTGTCCATTCCTCGGCCATCAGTGGCTCAGTGTATGGAGATAATCTGATTAATGGTAGGGGCAGTGGACATCGTTTCGTTTGCTCACTTTCATCTCAGACCACTGCAACTGTGCATGCTCGGTCAGTGGAATGGGGATTATGCGGATTTATCTACAAAGATAATTATGGATGAAGAGACCAGAAACTCTCTTCTTTGGTGGTTGTCGCCAGATCATCTGTCCCAGGGGACTTGTTAGACCCTCGTGGGTAATAGTGACAACAGATGCCAGCCATCTGGGCTGGGGTGCAGTTTGGAACTCCCTGAAGGCTCAGGGTGTTTGGACTAAGGTGGAGTCTCTACTTCCAATCAATATTCTGGAACTGAGAGCAATATTCAATGCGCTTCAGGCATGGCCTCAGTTGGCTTTGGCCAAATTCATCAGATTCCAGTCGGACAACATAACGACTGTGGCATATGTCAATCATCAGGGGGGAACAAGGAGTGTCTTAGCGATGATAGAAGTATCCAAGATAATCAGTTGGGCAGAGGCCCACTCTTGTCATCTGTCAGCGATCTACATCCCAGGGGTAGAGAACTGGGAAGCAGATTTTCTAAGTCGACAGACTTTACATCCGGGGGAGTGGGAACTTCACCCGGAGGTATTTGAATCATTGATTCTCAGATGGAGCAGACCGAAATTGGATTTGATGGCATCTCGTCAGAATGCCAAGCTTCCAAGATACAGATCCCGGTCAAGGGATCCTCAGGTCGAACTGATGATGCCTTGGCAGTACCTTGGTTGTTCAGCCTAGCTTATGTGTTTCCGCCGTTTCCTCTCCTCCCACGCGCGATTGCTCGAATCAAACAGGAGAGAGCTTCAGTGATCCTGATAGCGCCTTTGTGGACACGCAGGACTTGGTATGCGGATCTAGTGGACATGTGTGAGGACTTTGGTGTACTTTCCCTTTAAGTCTGGTTCTTTCCCTATATAAGGCTCCGCCTCCTGTCTACCTTTGCTGGTAAATTGAGTTTGTAGTTATATGAAGCTACACCTCGGCAGCTCTCTTGTTTCAAGGAGAATCTCTTTGGAGTCTCACCTTCTCTTCAGCCTGATACCACAACTTGTGCCCCTGGATTGGGTACTCAAATCCTGTAGCCGTATACCTCCGGATTCCCTCTATCATCTGTAAGTCTCACTGTGTCCGGTTGCGCTGACGTCATCAGCTACGGCCAGTACCGCTCTCACATTACCCTGAGCTCACACAGAACAAGTTGCTTCCAGCTTGCAGCGTGCAGACCGCTTCACAAGGTAACAGACTGTAATGATATTGAACTGCTGCACATTGTTCTATGTTCTATATATGAAATCTGCAGGACGAACTCTCTTTACAAAGGGATTTGCTAAAATTAGAACTATGGGCAAGTGAATGGAAAATGAGATTTAATACGGAAAAATGCAAGGTTCTACATTTTGGAAGTAAAAATAAGCAGGCTACGTATTTTTTAAATGGGACAAGACTTAGCCAAACACAGGAGGAAAGGGATTTGGGAGTAGTAATAGATAACAAGCTAAAGATGGGTGCACAATGCAGGGCAGCGGCTTCAAAGGCTAATAAGATACTAGCATGTATTAAAAGAGGCATTGATTCAAGGGAGGAAAGCATAATTCTGTCATTATATAAAGCCCTGGTAAGACCTCACCTTGAGTTTGGAGTGCAGTTCTGGGGACCGATTGCTAAAAAAGATATTGCAGAACTAGAAAAAGTTCAGAGAATGGCCACAAAGCTAATAAGGGGATTGGAGAAATTAACCTATGAGGAGAGGCTAGCCAAACTGGGTCTGTTTTCTTTAGAAAAAAGGAGCTTGAGAGGTGACATGATTACTTTATATAAATATATTCAAGGCCCATATACAGAGATGGCAGAAGCTCTGTTTATTCCAAGAAAATTGTTTCTGACAAGAGGTCATAATTTAAGGTTGGAGGAAAGGAGATTTAATCTCCTGCAACGGAAACGTTTTTTCACTGTAAGAGCAATAAAATTGTGGAACTCATTACCAAAGGAGGTAGTGAATGCCAATACCATAGATGCATTTAAAAATAGTCTGGATAAATTTCTGTATATAAACAAAATTCATGGATATGATTGCTAGTATTAAATGGGTCACATCTTAATGGGGTTATTTAAGCTTAACTGGAGCTTTTTGAAAGTATTTTAGATTTGTATAGGTTGAACTCGATGGACTTCAGTCTTTTTTAAACCTTATCTACTATGTTACTATGTTACTCATTCTGTGTAACGAACTGTTATGTAAACAGCTTCTGAAGTAACCTCTAGACTGCTATAACGAAGTTATTCACTCATTCTGTGTAACGAACTGTTATGTAAACAGCTTCTGAAGTAATCTCTAGACTGTTATAACAAAGTGTTACAAATTGCCTCAAGTAAAGTTGTTCACTATATGTTCTGTATATTTTGAGCTTTTATTTGGGCTAATAGCAAGTCACACTAGTAACTGAGGAAACCTCATATCCGGTTACCATTGTGACACATACCAACCATATCAGTTTATTAACCTCTTCATTAACAGACATAGTATCTTCTGCAACTGTTTTAGTGGAATTACTCTCTACAAGTTAAGCTTTACAACATGTCCTCTCTGCCACCATGGAAACTTCCGTTGAGACAGGACCTTCTCATTCAAGGTCCTTTCCAACATCCAAATATAATTTCTCTGCAACTGACTGCGTGGAGATTAAATGCTTGATTTTATCGAAGCGAGGATTCTCTGATTCAGTTACCAATACAGGCTAGAAAGTCTGTCACTAGAAAGATCTATCATAAGATATTGCGTAAATATCTTTATTGGTGTGAATCCAAGGGTTACTCATGGAGTAAAGTTAGGATTCCTAGGATTTTGTCTTTTCTCCAAGAAGGATTGGAGAAAGGGTTATCAGCAAGTTCCTTAAAGGGACAAATTTCAGCTTTGTCAATTCTGTTTCACAAACGTTTGGCAAATGTATCAGATGTTCAGTCTCTTTGTCAGGCTCTATCTAGAATTAAGCCTGTATTTAGACCTATTACTCCTCCCTGGAGTTTGAATTTAGTTTGAGTTCTGCAAGGGGTTCCGTTTCAACCTATGCATTCCATAGATTTTAAACTATTATTATCTTGGAAAGTTCTGTTTTTGGTTGCTATTTCTTCTGCTCAAAGAGTTTGACCTTTCAGCATTACAGTGTGATTCGCCTTATCTCATATTTCATTCTGATAAGGTGGTTTTACGTACCAAACCTGGGTTCCTTCCTAAGGTTGTTTCGAATAAGAATATTAATCAGGAAATTGTTGTTCCTTCCTTGTGTCCTAATCCTTCTTCTAAAAAGGAGCGTCTGTTAAATAACTTGGATGTGGTCCGTGCCTTAAAGTTTTACTTACAGGCAACTAAGGATTTCTGTCAATCATCTTCATTATTCATTCTTTATTCTGGAAAGCGTAGGGGTCAGAAAGCTACGGCTACCTCTCTTTCTTTTTGGCTGAGAAGTATCATCCGAATGGCATATGAGACTGCTGGACAGCAGCCTCCTGAAAGAATTACGGCTCATTCTACTAGGGTTGTGGCTTCCACATGGGCCTTTAAAAGCGATGCATCTGTGGAACAGATTTGTAAGGCTGCGACTTGGTCGTCCCTTCACACTTTTTCCAAATTTTACAAATTTGATACTTTTGCTTCTTCTGAGGCTACCTTTGGGAGACAGGTTCTTCAAGCAGTGGTGCCTTCCGTTTAGGTTCCTGTCTTGTCCCTCCCTTTCATCCGTGTCCTATTGCTTTGGTATTGGTTTCCCACAAGTAAGGATGAAATCCGTGAACTCGTCATATCTTTGTAAAAGAAAACTAAATTTATGCTTACCTGATAAATTACTTTCTTTTACGATATGACGAGTCCACGGCCCTCCCTGTTTTTTTAAGACAGGTTTATTTTATTTTTTTAAAACTTCAGTCACCTCTGCACCTTTTTAGCCTTTCCTTTTCTCTTCCTATAACCTTCGGCCGAATGACTGAGGGTGGAGGGGAAGGGGAGGGGCTATATATACAGCTCTGCTGTGGTGCTCTTTGCCACTTCCTGTTAGCAGGAGGTTAATATCCCACAAGGATGAAATCAATGGACTCGTCATATCGTAAAAGAAAGTAATTTATCAGGTAAGCATAAATTTAGTTTTCTTGTTCAGACTTCTGTGGGAAGTCTGTTATTTCTGAGAAGTATTTATTCCTTAAGAGTTTGTATCTTGTACAGTATAAGAGGAAGTGTGCTTCAGTTTCTATGTCCCCACTGTCACACTAGCCGACATGCCTGATAGCTCTGTCCTATGCAGAGGGGAGAAACTCCGTTCTACATGAAGAACTCTGCAGAGCAGAACAAACCAATCGTGCTAAAATCACACAGCCCTGTCTGCCTCTGTGCTGCAGTAACTTGCTTACTTACCGCTGCACTGGGTGGTTACCATAGTAATAAATTACCTCAGACACAGGCGCTCTGAATGTAACTTCTCACACAGTGCTCTGTGAAATGTTCTCAGCTAGAATCATATTTCACAGAGGTGTGTGAGAAGTTAGATTTTTAGCTCTGGTGTCTGTATAAGCCAAATTATTACCGTGGTAACCACCTGGTGCAGAGGGAAGTAACCAGCATTACTGGAACACAGTGGCAGACAGATCCGTTAATGTCCTGCTCTGCAGAGTTCTTCACATAAAACAGAATTTCTCCCATCTGCAAAGTACAGAGCCAGCAGGCATGTGAGCTAGTGACATCCTGACACTAAGGAGTCTAGTTAGGTATCATTTGGTAAAAGCATATTTCTTTTGACAATATATGCAAATTGCAGTTTTTCTCAGAAGAAATTGCACTGTGGAAATGTTTCCAAATGATGGATATTGGTCTAATTGTACTAAGAGTACGAAGAAAGAAAAAACAATATAGTGGCCATTGGACTGTGGAATTAAGAGGAATTTAAACTTTCAATTAAGGCCTAACAGAGAACGGAAACAACTCAGTCAACTATACCTACAAGATGGAGCCCACAAGCAAAATAATTTGAAACCTTTTCACAGTAGTGCCCCCACAGACAAATGCATGTTTCTCTTTAGAGAATTGCATCATCTGTATTCTAAATATTTGAATTGTATTCCATGATTTGGTTGGCTTCATGAATTGCAATGGTTTGAAACTGAAAGTCTCATAAATCTTTCATAAAAGTCTTCATATTATATAGTTTTTTTTGGAAATAATATGAACACCATGTCAAACATTAGTTTAAAAGAACAGTCCACATTTTTTTCTATTCATTTTTTCAGGGGGAAAAAGGTAAAAAAACAAAACACTAAACTCACCCCCCCCCCATATTAAAACCCCATCTCTACACAGAGGAGGTAGCATACTCTATCACGTTCAAGAGAAACCAAACTGATCAGGTGAACAACATAAAAGCTCTATACAGACACGTCTGTTCATACCTTTCTTGTATATAAACAAAAAAAGACAGGCTATTGGGTACACACTGGTTCTTGCTATATATAGCTTTATATCTTCAGCAGTGAAGTTAAGAATTGTTAAAGGGACAGTCTAGTCAAAATTTAACTTTCATGATTCAGACAGGGCATGCAATTTTAAACAACTTACCAATTTACTTTTATCAAATTTGTTTTGTTCTCTTGGTATTCTTTGCTGAAAGCTAAACCTAGTTAGGCTCAAACTTATTTCTAAAATGTTAAAAACTGCCTCTTATCTCAGTGCATTTGACAGTTTTTCACAGTTAGGCAGTGCTAGTTCATGTGTGCCAGGTAGTGTGCTCACTCCCGTGGAGTTACTTATGAGAGGGCACTGTCAAAAGAACAGAAATAAGGGGGCAGTTTGCAGAGGCTTAGATACAAGGTAATCACAGAGGTAAAAAGAGTATTAATATAACCGTGTTGGTTATGCAAAACTGGGGAGTGGGTAATAAAGGCATTATCTTTTTAAACAATAAAAATTCTGGGGTAGACTGTCCCTTTAAGTTCAATTTCCAAATTCTTATATAATTCCAAATGTATGACCTAATTTGGTTGAAAATTCTGCAATGTCACTGAGACCACAAGTAATGTAGATTTTAAATAAATGGGATCTGTATTAAAGTTACAGATGTGATGTGTTTTTTTTTTTTTTTTTAAATGGATGGAGATAATTAGGCAACATATAAGAGAATGCAACAGTAAATGCTGCTGCACCAGTCACCAATTATTATGAAATCTGGCAAGATAAATTCCTCAATACAGATAATTCATAGATTAGCTTGATTAAAAAAAAAATGCTCATTAAATCAAGGAATATAAAACTTTCTAATGACACGTTAAGAGTTTTAGGAATATACAAAAAATTTAATTGCAGACATGAACAGAATATATTCAATAGTGGACAGCGATGTGAAGGCCTAGAAACAAAAAATAAAATATGGAATCTATTACTTCAGAATGTTCAATAAAATATTTGAGATAAAACGTTTATTAACCCTTTGAGTGCGAACGACGGCTCCATGTCGTCGCTAGGACTCACTAACCTTGAGGGGGGCCTGAGGGCCCCCAGCTCCCTCCACCCGCCCGATCTTGCACTAATATTGAAGAGCAGGCTTGGGGCTTCACAAGGAGCATGATAACGTCATCACACAACTTTATTTACAACTGTCAATTGACAGTTATGGAGAGATGAGGGCATGATGCTTAGATGCCCATATCTTGGGCATCTAAGCAGCTGCAAACCCCCAAGACCCACCGTTGGAAAGGTAATCGCCTCACCAGTCTTTAAAGAGTAGTAGTAAATAAAATGTAAAAGTTAAAAATACATTTTAAAATTATTTAAAAAATTATTAGGGGGTCTCTAAAGGCACATTAAGATCAAAATTGCCTAGAGACCCTCAAAATAGATTTCCCTAAAATAAATTAGTCCCGTTTTTTTTTTATTTTTTTATTATCAATTTAAGTATATTAGCTAAATGAACACCGTGGTAACCAGCGTTACTTGAGTGATCACCTAGCTAAAAAAATTACACTTACTATACGGATACCGATATATTTGTAATCACATGAACACCTGGATCATGTGATAAATTAATCAATGTTAGAGAGATGCTTTTTTATAAAAAAGAATGTATGATTACCTGATAAATTTCTTTCTTTCCGGACATGGAGAGTCCATGGCGTCATTCCAATTACTAGTGGGATATTTACTCCTGGCCAGCAGGAGGAGGCAAAGAGCACCCCAGCAGAGATGTTAAGTGTCCCTTCCCTTACCCATAAGCCCTAGTTATTCCGCCGAAGGGAAATGGAAAAAGAAAACACAAAAGGTGTAGAGGTGCCTGAGGCTTAACAAAAAAATACTGTCTTAATTAAGGGTGGGGTCGTGGACTCTCCATGTCCGGAAAGAAAGAAATTTATCAGGTAAGCATACATTTTATTTTCTTTCCTAAGACATGGAAGAGTCCACAACGTCATTCCAATCACTAGTGTGAACCAATGCCCAAGCTAGAGGACACGGAATGAACAGGGAGGGAGAACAAGACAGGTAGACCTAAACAGAAGGCACCACTGCTTGAAGAACCTTTCTCCCAAAAGAGGCCTCAGCCGAGGCAAAAGTATCACATTTGCAAAATTTAGAAAAAGTATGCAGAGTGGACCATGTTGCCGCCTTGCAAATCTGTTCCACAGAAGCTTTATTTTTGAAAGTCGAAAAAGTAGAAACAGCCCTAGTGGAATGAGCCTTAATTCTCTCAGGATGACGCTGTCCAGCAGTCTCGGAAGCAAAACAAATCATACTTCTCAACCAGAGAGAAAGAGAAGTAGAAGTGGCCTTCTGACCCTTCCGCTTTCCAGAAAAACAAACAGGGCAGAAGACTGACGAAAATCTTTAGTAGCCTGTAGGTAAAATTTTAGAGCGCGCACAACATCCAAGTTATGCAAAAGACGTTCCTTATGAGGAGGATTAGGACAAAGAGAAGGAACAACAATTTCCTGATTAATGTTACGATCCAAAACCATCTTAGGGAGAAACCCCAATTTAGTACGAAGGACCGCCTTATCCGCATGAAAAACAAGGTAAGGAGCATCACACTGTAAAGCTGAGAGTTCAGAGACTCGGCGAGCAGAGGAAATAATAAGGAACAAAACTTTCCAATATAACAATATCTACAGAATGCATTGGCTCAAACTGAGCCTGTTGCAGAACTTTAAGAACAAGGTTCAAACTCCAAGGAGGAGCAACAGATTTAAACACAGGCCTGATTCTGACCAGACAAAGATTGAACATCTGGCATGTCTGCCAGACATTTGTGTAAAAGAATAGAATGTCAGTTCTCTGAAGGGTCAGGTTTCTGCACCTTCTCCGGGCCTTCCTGGAGAAAAGACAAATTCTAAGAATCCTGACCCTACACCAAGAGAAGATCTTCGATTCACACCAATATAGGTATTTACGTCAAATCTGGTGAATCTTACGAGTAACTGGATTGCAAGCCTGAATCATAGTATCAATGACCGACTCAGAAAAAACACCCTAAAGTCAAAACAAAGCGTTTAATCTCCAAGCAGTCAGCTTCAGAGAAACGAGAATTGGATGGAGGAATGGACCCTGAGTTAGAATGTCCTTCCTCAGAGGTAACCTCCAAGGTGGAAGAGATGATATCTTCACCAAGTCTGCAAACCAGATCCTGTGAGGCCATGCAGGAGCTATCAGAATTACAGATGCTCTCTCCTGTTTAATACGAGCAATGACTCGCGGAAGCAGAGCAAACCGAGGATACAGGTACGCTAAACCTAAGTCCCAAGGAACCGCCAGAGCATCTATCAGGGTGGCCTGAGGATCTCTTGATCTTGAACCGTACCTTGTAAGCTTGGCGTTCTGACGAGATGCCATTAGATCCAACTCCGGCACCGCCCACTTGACGGTTAACCTGGAGAACACCTCAGGATGGAGAGCCCACTCCCCGGGATGAAAGGTCTGTCTGCTCAGAAAATCCGCCTCCCAGTTGTCTACTCCTGGAATGTGGATGGCAGATAGAAGACAATTGTGAGCTTCTGCCCACTGAATAATTCGAGTCACCTCCTTCATGGCCAAAGAACTCTGAGTTCCTTCATGGTGGTTGATGTAAGCCACTGAGGTGATGTTGTCCGTCTGGAATCTGATAAACCGAGCTAAAGACAACTGAGGCCAAGCCATCAAGGCATTGAAGATCGCTCTCAACTCCAAGATGTTTATGGGTAGATAAGACTCCTCCTGAGTCCACAGGCCTTGAGCCTTTAACGAGCCCTAGACTGGTCCCCAGCCTAGCAGGCTGGCGTCCGTGGTCACAATCACCCAGGAGGGTCTGCAGAAGCATGTGCCCTGGGACAGATGATCCTGAGAAATCCACCAGGAGAGAGTTTCTTGCAAACTGATCCAGATCTATCTTCTGAGACTGATCTGAATAGTCTTCGTTCCATTGTCTGAGCATGCATAATTGTAGAGCTCTCAGATGGAATTGAGCAAAGGTGATGTCATCAATGGACCAACATGTAGATTGTAGAGAGGGGCAAGAGGAGAGAAGTTTGGATTTTCTGACTTCTGTCAGAAAAATCTTCAAAGATATGGAATCTATTATGGTCTGTTAAAAACACACCCTTGTAGCTGGGACAAGGAAACTCTTCTCCAGATTCAGTTTCCATCCGTGGGAACGTAGAAAAGACAAGATCTCGGTTTGAGTGTTTGCTAGATGAAAAGATGGCGTCTGAACTAATATATCGTCCAGGTAAGGTGCCACCGCAATTCCCTGAGACCCGACAACTGCCAAGAGAGCCCCCAGAACCTTTGTGAAAATTCTGGCAGCTGTAGCAAGGCCAAATGGAAGAGCAACAAATTGAAAGTGCTTGTCTAGAAAAGCAAATCTCATGAACTGGTGATGATCCCTGTGGATGGGAACATGAATATACGCATCCTTCAGGTCTATGGTCGTTATGAACTGACCAAAAGGAAGAATGGAAAGAATGCTTTACATTTTGAAGGACGGTACCCTGAGAAATTTGTTGAGACATTTTAGGTCTAAAATACGACAAAACATTCCCTCCTTTTTGGGAACCACAAACAGATTTAAATAGAATCCTAGACCCTGTTCCACAACTGGAACAATCACAGGGAGAAAAGGTCCTGAACGCAGTTTAAGAATGCCTCTCTTTTTACCCGATTTGCAGATAGTCTTGAGAGGAGAAATCTGTCCCTGGGAGGACAAGTCTTGAACTATCTTGTAACCCTGAGATACTATGTCCACAGCCCAAAGGTCTGGGGCATCTCTTAACCAAGCTTGCCGAAACAAGGAAAGTCTGCCTCCATCTTGATCCATTTCCGGACCGGGGGCGGATCCTTCATGCCGACTTAGTCTCAGATGAAGATGAAGGCTTCTTTGATTGCTTCCCCTTACTCCAAGACTGATTGGATCTCTAAGAGGACTTGGACTACTTTTGACCTTTGAAGTTACGAATGGAACGAAAATTAGAATTTTTACGTCCCTTAGCCCTATTCTTCTTGTCTTGTGGAAGAAAGAACCCCTTTCCACCCATGATTTCAGAAATTATCTCCGCAAGACCAGGACCAAACAGAGTCTTGCTCTTGTAAGGTAGCGACAGGAGCTTAGACTTAGAAGTAACATCAGCTGACCAAGATTTTAGCCAGAGAGCCCTGTGAGCTAAAACAGAGAAGCCAGACATCTTGGCACCCAGTCTAATGACTTGCATATTGGCATCAGAGATAAAGGAATTGGCCAGTTTGATAGCCTCGATCCTATCTTGGATCTCTTCTAGCAAAGTCTCTGCTAAACTGAGCTCAGACAAAGCATCACACCAGTAAGATTCTGTGCTTGTTACCGTAGCAATGCAAACAGCAGGTTGCCATTGTAATCCCTGATAAACATACATTTTCTTTAAATAAGCCTCAAGCTTCTTGTCCATGGGATCCTTGAAAGAACAGCTATCCTCTATAGCAATAGTGGTTCTCTTGGCTAAAGTAGAGATAGCTCCTTCTACCTTAGGCACGATGCGCCATGAGTCCCGAATGGAGTCAGCAACAGGAAAACAAAATTTATGCTTACCTGATAAATGTATTTATTTCTTGACACAGTGAATCCACGGATCATCAATTACTGTTGGGAATATCACTCCTGGCCAGCATGAGGAGGCAAAGAGCACCACAGCAAAGTTGTTAAGTATCACCTCCCTTCCCACAACCCCCAGTCATTCAACTGAAGAAAAAGGAGAGAAAGGAAATAACACAAGGTGCAGAGGTGCCTGAGGTTTAAATAAAAAACTGTTTGAAAAACAGGGAGGGCCATGGACTCACTGTGTCAAGAAAGAAAGAAATTCATCAGGAAAGCATAAATTTTGTTTTCTTTCTTAAGGCATGGTGAGTCCACGGATCATCAATTACTGTTGGGAATCAATACCCAAGCTAGAGGACGCAGATGATAAGGAAGGGCAAGAAAGGTAACCAAAACAGAAGGCACAACTGGCTGCAGAACCTTTCTCCCAAAAGAAGCCTTAGCCAAAGCAAAAGTATCAAATTTATAGAATTTAGAAAAAGTGTGCAAAGAAGACCAAGTCGCAGCCTTACAAATCTGTTCTACAGAGGCCTCATTCTTGAAGGCCCAAGAAGAAGTGGAATGAGCTGTAATTCTCTCAGGAGGCTGCTGTACAGCAGTCTCATTAGCCTTACAAATAACACTTCTCAACCAGAGAAAAAGAAGTGGCATTAGCTTTCTGGCCCTCACTTTTCCCAGAAAAAGCAAACAAACAATGCAGAATACCGACGAAAGTCCTTTGTAGCCTGCAGATACAAATAAAGAACCCGCACAACTTCTAAGTTGTGCAACAAACATTCTTTATGAGGATTAGGACAGAGAGAAGGAACAATAATTTCGTGATTAATATTTCTGTTCAAAACAACCTTAGGAAGAAAAACAAACTTGGTACAGAGAACTGCCTTATCTGCATGAAATATGAGATAAGGAGAATCACACTGCAATGCTGAGAGTTCAGAAACCCTCAGAGCAGAAGAAATAGCAATAAGAAACAAAACTTTCCAAGATAATAACTTAATATCTATGGAATGCATAGGCTCAAACGGAGCCTGTTGTAAAACTTTAAGAACAAGATTAAGACTCAAAGGAGGAGCAACTGATTTAAATACAGGCCTGATTCTGACCAGGGCCTGACAAAAGGATTGTACATCTAGCAGGTCCACCAGACGCTTGTGCAGTAGAATGGATAAAACAGAAATCTGACCTTTAAGGGAACTGACAGATAACCCCTTCTCAAGGCCTTCCTGGAGAAAGGATAAGATCCTTGGGATCCTGACCTTACTCCAAGAAGAACTCACACCAATAAAGATATTTACGTCATATCTTAGGGTAAATCTTTCTAGTAACAGGCTTACGAGCCTGAATCATGGTCTCAATGACCGATTCGGAAAACCCATGCTTAGCTAAAATCAAGCGTTCAATCTCCAAGCAGTCAGCTTCAGAGAAGCGAGATTTGAATGAAGGAAGGGCCCCTGAAGCAGAAGATCCTTCTTCAGCGTAAGTTTCCACAGAGGTAGAGACGACATCTCTACTAGATCTGCATACCAGATCCTGCGAGGCCACACAGGAGCTATAAGAATCATCGAGAGCAAACTGAGGAAAGAGATATGCCAACTTAAAGTTCCAAGGAACTGCCAGAGCATCTATCAGAAAGACTTGAGGATCTATCAATCTCGAACCGTACTTTGGATACTTTCAGATCCAATTCTGGCAACCCCCATTTGGTTGTTAACCTGGAAAACACTTACGGTGGAGTTCCCACTCCCGGGATGGAAAGTCTGTCTGCTCAGGAAATCCGCTTCCCAACTGTCCACTCCTGGAATGTGGATGGCAGATAGACAGCAATTGTGAGCCTCCACCCACTGGATGATCAGTGTCACCTCCTTCATGACTAAGGAACTCCAAGTTTCCCCTTGGTGGTTGATGTAAGCCACTGAGGTTATGTTGTCTGTATGTTCACTCTCAACTCCAGAATATTTATCGGGAAAACAGATTCCTCCTGAGACCAAAGTCCCTGCTCCTTCAACGAGTCCCAGGCTGCTCTCTGAAAACACATCCCCTGGGACAGATGTTCTTGTGACAGCCACCACGGTAGGGAGTCCCTTGTTGATTGATCCAGAACCATTTTCTGAGATAGATCTGTATAATCCTCGTTCCATTGGGCGAGCATGCATAGCTGCAGAGGTCTTAAATGGAACCAAGCAAACAGAACTATGTCCATGGAAGCCACCATCAACCCGATAATTTCATAGATAGAGAATCTATAATGGTTCCTAAGAAGGTTACTCTTGTATTCGGAATAAGAGAACTTTTCTCCAGATTGATCTTCCAACTGTTTTGGACGAGATTCTGCTAGTTGAAAGGATGGTGTCTGAACCAGAATGTCGTCCAGATAAAGCGCCACTGCAATTTCACCTCCTCCTTGCACTGAAGGCAAAGAGAATGACTGGGGGTTGTGGGAAGGGAAGTGATACTTAACAGCTTTGCTGTGGTGCTCTTTGCCTCCTCCTGCTGGCCAGGAGTGATATTCCCAAAAGTAATTGATGATCCGTGGACTCACCGTGTTTTAAGAAAGAAACCTCTTTTTAAAAATGGGAGACAGGGAAAAAGGAATCCCTGGCTTATCCTATTTCTGTGCAATGATCTCCAACACATGGTCAGGGACAGGAAACACTTCTCTAGAGGAAGGAACATCATAGTATTTATTACGTTTACTAGATTTTTTTAGGGTTGACAATGACAGAAGAATCAGAGTCGTCCAAAGTAGCCAGTACATCCTTCAGCAGTAAACGAAGGTGTTCAAGCTTAAATCTGAAGTTTTCTTCTTCAGAGTAAGTCAAAGGAATTACACTGTCAGAATCTGAGATCTCACCCTCAGAAGCTATGGAGGTATCCTCCTCAACCGACTTATGGGGGAGGTCAACCATCACAGCAGAAGAGGGAACAGTCACCTTATTGTCAGAAATACTTAGATTTCCTCTTGCGCTTCCCCATCATGGGAAAGGCAGATAAAGCCGCAGATACCACAGACGATATCTGAGCGGCAAAATCGGAAGGCAAATATACGCCTCCAGGAGGCTGAGAGGAACTTCAGGGCACTGGATGTGATGCCCTAGAGGCTTGGGACGTTTGAGGAGAAAGCTGTGGCATATCCTGAACGGCATTATCCTGAGAGACAATAGGCTCAGGGAGTAATTTATCTTTACATTTTAGGGTCCTAGCCAAACATGAGGAACAAAATTGTATAAGTAAAACAATTTGGGCCTCTAAACATAATAAACATTTATCACATGAAACAGAGTCCTGTTCAGTGTCCATAGCTCAGGTATTATCCCAAAAAGGAAAAAAAAACAAAAAAAACCCGACATTTTCTGACACTTTAAAAAGAACTGTATTCACAGACAGGACACATACTCCTAAGAAACAAAGCAAGGACCACTTCACTACTTTCTAACTGCTTAAAAGCCACCACTACTCTTACTCAAGAGATTGATGTGGACACAGCTTAACCCACATCCTAGCTTGCAGGGAAAAGTACCCAAAAAAGGAAAAATATATCTTCAGACACCAACTTCACATCCTCCATTGACAGAAGCAAAGAGAATGACTGGGGTTATGGGTAAGGGAAGTAACAATTACCCATAACCCCATTAACTGACCAGGAGTGAATATCCCACTAGTAATTGGAATGACGTTGCAGACTCTCCATGTCTCAGGAAAGAAAAAAAATGTGTATATATATATATATATATATATATATATATATATATATATAAATGTATGCTTACCTGATAAATTTGTTTCTTTTTAGACACGATGAGTCCACGTATCATCATCCTTACTTGTGGGATTTCACCTCCTGGTCAGCAGGAGGAGGCAAAGAGCACCACAGCAGAACTGCCATATATAGCTCCTCCCTAACCTCCCACTCCAGTCATTCGACCGAAATTAGGAAGAGAAAGGAAAAGCCAAGGTGCAGAGGTGTCTGAAGTTTACTAAAATTAACAACCTGTCTTAAGAGAACAGGGCGGGCCGTGGACTCATTGTGTCTAAAAAGAAACAAATTTATCAGGTAAGCATAAATTTTCTTTTCTTTTTAAAGACACAGTGAGTCCACGGATCATCATCCTTACTTGTGGGATACAATACCAAAGCTAGAGTACACGGATGATAAGGGAGGGACAAGTCAGGGAACCTAAACGGAAGGCACCACTGCTTGAAGAACCTTCCTCCCAAAAACAACCTCAGCCTAGGCAAAAGTATCAAATTTGTAAAATTTAGAAAAAGTATGAAGAGAAGACCAAGTTTCAGCCTTGCAAATCTGTTCCATAGAAGCTTCATTCTTGAATGCCCATGAAGAAGCAACCGCCCTAGTGGAATGAGCCTTACTTCTTTCAGGAGGCTGCTGTCCAGCAGTCTCATATGCAAATCGGATGATACTCCTTAACCAAAAAGAAAGAGGTAGCCGTAGCTTTCTGACTCCTACGTTTTCCAGAAAAAACTACAGAGAAGACTGACGAAAGTCTTTAGTCGCTTGTAAGTAAAACTTCAAAGCACGGACTACGTCCAAATTATGTAGAAGTCTTTCCTTCTGAGGAGGAGGATTAGGACACAAGGAAGGAACAACAATCTCCTGATTAATGTTCCTGTCTGAAACAACCTTAGGAAGAAACCCCAGTTTAGTACGTAAAACTACTTTATCCGAATGAAAAAGAAGATAAGGCGAATTGTATTGCAACGCCGAAAGTGCAGACACTGAAGAAATAGCAACAAGAAATAAAACTTTCCAAGATAACTTAATATCTAAGGAATGCATAGGCTCAAACGGAGCCCCTTTAAGAACTTTAAGAACTAAATTCAGACTCCATGGAGGAGTAATTGGTTTGAACACAGGCCTGATCCTAACCAGGGCCTGACAAAAGGACTGAACATCTGGAACATCAGCCAGACATTTGTCTTGGAGAAAAGACAAAATTCTGGGAATCCTAACTCTACTCCATGAGTAGCCCTTGGATTCACACCAATGAAGATATTTACGCAATATCTTATAATAAATCTTTCTAGTTACAGGCTTACGAGCCTGAATCAAGGCCTTTATGACCGAGTCAGAAAACCCCCGCTTGGATAAAATTAAGCGTTCAATCTCCAAGCAGTCAGCTTCAGAGAAATAAGATTTGGATGAAGGAAGGGACCTTGAATGAGAAGATCCTTCCTTAATGGCAGTCTCCAAGGTGGCAGGGATGACATGTCCACCAGGTCGGCATACCAAATCCTGCGAGGCCACGCCACAGCAATGAGGATCACTGATGCCTTCTCCTGTTTGATTCGAGCAATGACCCAAGGAAGAAGAGTAAACGGAGGTAAAAGATATGCTAGGCTGAAGGACCAAGGAACTGATAGAGCATCTATCAGCTCCGCCTGAGGATCCCTGGACCTTGACCCGTATCTCGGAAACTTGGCATTCTGACGAGATGCCATGAGATCTAACTCCAGCCGACCCCATTTGAGAATCAGGTTGGAGAAAACCTCCGGATGGAGTTCCCACTCTCCCAGATGAAAGGTCTGCCTGCTCAGAAAATCCGCCTCCCAATTGTCCACCCCTGGGATATGGATCGCTGACAGATAGCAAGAATGGGCCTCCGTCCACCGGATTATCTTGGCTACCTCGGTCATCGCTAAGGAACGCCTCGTTCCTCGCTGATTATTGATGTAAGCCACTGTCGTTATGTTGTCCGTCTGGAATCTGAAGAACTGGGCCGAAGCCAACTGAGGCCAGGCGAGCATTGAAGATCGCTCTCAGTTCCAGGATGCCTGAGTCCACACTCCCTGAGCCTTTAGGGAACCCCAGATAGCTCCCCACCCTAGAAGGCTGGCATCTGTTGTCACAATCACCCAGGATGGTCTGCGAAAGCATGTTCCCTTGGATAGATGACCTACAGACAACCACCATTGAAGTGAGTCCCTTGTCTCCTGTTCCAGGATTATTCGAGCAGACAAGTCTGCATAATCTCCATTCCACAGCCTGAGCATGTTAAACTGCAAAGGTCTGAGGTGAAACCGAGCAAACGAGATGATGTCCATTGCCGCCACCATCAGTCCGATTACTTTCATGAACTGGGCCACTGACGGCTGAGGATTGGACTGAAGGGCTCGACAGGTATCTAGAATCTTTGATCTCCTGACCTCTGTCAGAAAAATCCTCAAAGATATAGAATCAATTAGAGTTCCCAAGAAAGTCACCCTTGTCTTTGGGATTAAGGAACTCTTTTCCAGATTTTTCTTCCACCCGTGAGATCTCAAGAAGGATAGTACGATGTTGGTATGGGACTTTGCTTGCTGACAAGATGGAGCCTGGATTAGAATATTGTCCAGATAAGGCGCCACCACAATGCCCCTCGGTCTTAGAACTGCCAGCAGAGACCCCAGAACCTTTGTGAAAATTCTGGGTGCCGTGGCCAGCCCGAAAGGAAGAGCCACGAACTGGAAGTGTTTGTCCAGAAAGGCAAACCTTAGGAACTTGTGATGATCTCTGTGGATAGGAACATGAAGATATGCATCCTTTAAGTCCACTGTCGTCATAAATTGACCCTCCTGGATCAATGGAAGAATGGTACGAATAGTTTCCATCTTGAAAGATGGAACTCTGAGAAATTTGTTTAGACTCTTGAGGTCTAAGGTAGGTCTGAAAGTTCCCTCCTTTTTGGGAACCACAAACCGATTTGAATAAAAACCCCGCCCGTGCTCCTGCACAGGAACGGGAATAATTACTCCCAGGGAGGAGAGGTCTCTTACACAATGTAAGAACGCCTCTTTTTATCAGGTTTGCAGATAATCTTGAAAGAAGAAATCTTCCTCGAGGAGGAAAATTTTTGAACTCTTATTTGTATCCCTGGGATACTATTTCTATAGCCCAGGGATCCTGAACATCTCGCACCCAAGCCTGAATGAAGAAAGAAAGTCGGTCCCCCACCAGATCCAGTCCAGGATCGGGGGCATGCCTTTCATGCTGTTTTGGAGTCAGCAGCAGGCTTCTTGGACTGTTTACCCTTGTTCCAAGGCTGGTTGGGTCTCCAAAGTAGGCTAAGATTGGGAATAGTTTCCTTCCTGTTTATAGGAGGAAGAGAAGGAATTTCCCTTGAAATTTCGAAAGGAACGAAAATGACTGTCGTCCTCTTTATTTATTTCTCTTATCCTAAGAAAGGAGATGACCCTTACCTCCCGTGATATCAGAGATAATTTTCTTCAGAACAGGTCTAAACAAGGTCTTTTCCTTGTAAGGAATTGCTAGAAGCTTAGATTTGGATTACACATCCGCAGACCAAGGTTTTAACCACAAGGCTCTGCGGGCTAGGATAGAGAACCCTGAACTCTTATCTGCCAATTTAGTAATTTGCAGAGAAGCATCCGTAATAAAAGCATTGGCTAACTTCAGAGCTTTAATCCTATCCTGGATCTCCTCTAGAGAAGTCTCAGACTTGAGAGCCTCGGACAGAGCATCAAACCAATAAGCTGCCGCACTAGTGACAATAGCAATGCATGCAGCCAGCTGCAATAGCAGACCCTGGTGAACATAAATCTTTTTAAGTAGACCCTCCAACTTCTTGTCCATGGGGTCTTTAAAGGCACAACTATCCTCAATAGGAATAGTAGTTCGCTTGGCTAAGGTGGAGATAGCCCCTTCCACCTTAGGAACCGATTGCCAAGTTTCTTTGACAGCTTCAGCTATAGGAAACATCTTTTTGAAAATAGGGGAAGGAGAGAAGGGAATACTTGGCATCTCCCATTCTTTAGAAACAATCTCCGAAGCTCGCTTAGGAACTGGAAAAACATCTGAGTAAGTAGGAACTTCGAAATATCTGTACAATTTACTCTATTTCGCCTGAGCAACCACTACTGTAGAATCACAATCATCTAGGGTAACCAAAACCTCCCTGAGTAACAGGCGGAGGTGTTCTAGTTTAAATCTGAAAGAGACAAGCTCTGAATCAGTCAAAGGCAATGAACTCTGAGTCTGAAATCTCGCCTTCTGACAAAACCTCTATACCCTCCATTCTCAGTTCCCTGGGAAGGTACCTCTGAGACTGCCACCATGGCACCAGAAACCTCACTGATAACATGGTTGTCTTTCCTCTTACGCTTGCCTTGTAGCATAGGAAAAGCAGACAACGCACCAGAAATTGAGGAAGACACAACTGTAGCTATGTCTTTTAAAGTAACTCCAGCAGGAGCTAGAGTAGAAGTACAGGGCACTGCTTGAGCGGGCACTAAAGTTTGGGATGCTTGGGGAGAAAGCTGCGGCATACACTGACTCTTCATTAGAGACCTGAGAAGCATCCGTATTAGAAAAATTTTGATCATGAAAAATTCTCTCTTTATAACTTAAAGCCCTCTCAATACATGAGGGACAAAAAGGAATTGGTGGTTTCACATTGGCAGCAAAACACATGGAGCAAGTAACATTTTTCCACGGCTCCAATGTCCATACTGAAACAAATAAAATTAACCTTCAAAATATATATATATATTTTTTTTTTTAATCAAAAAAACGTTACTGGCACTTTAAAACTTAAAAAGGAAACTTTCTTACTTGCAGAAGAAAAACGTTTCTCAAATCAAAGTGCGAAGTAACTCACAATATCAACATAACAAATGCTACTGTGGCTTTAAATTTTAAAACGTCCACTATTTTACTGCTACTAAGTAAAGAGAAGTATTGACAGGAAACAAACTAAAATTCAGACCCATTTACACCTCAGCAGCTCTGCTGAGGCGCCTACCTGACCACCGGACTCCTGCTATGTAGAGAAAACGATCCGGATATACAGGGCTGAATAGAGCACTAACCGCTTGCTTAATAACTGCAAACACCATGCGGTTCAAGTGCAAAGTAGCTCAGCCGTTCCTTATATACAAGAGAAGGCTGAGTGATGCGCAGTTCAGAGAACACGGAGCGAAAACAGTAGCCCCGCCCATCGTGGGCGTCACTAAACAAACCACCATCGGCTTCATAAGAAAAGTAAGCCGTTATTATCAAAACACCGAAACAAACATGCAGCATATCTCCCTGCCCCAGTGCTCCTGTACTTGTGCTGCCATTAATAAAAAAACGCTTTAACATAAAGAGTGTCATGTCCCAACATAAAGCTTCCCAGCCTCTGAGCCTTATGTGAATGCCTTTATTTAAAGTGCCCACTTTTCTCTGTCATTTTTCTGTAGCTGCAGAATAAAGAAAAAGTCAGCACTTACCTTAAAGCTGTCCGACAGCAAGACAGTCCAGCAGATTTAAGAGGTCCTCTCCCTCCCATAGCCCTGTGGAAAATGATGAAGCCTGAGTTAACATTGCTTAGGCTATCAGGATTAGGGCAGCATAAATGTATGGGAGGCGCAGTGAGAATTACAGTATGTCCCACCAGTTCCCATTGCTTTAAAGCCACCAAAAGCTCTACTGAAGAGACTGATCGGGACTATGGCTATACCCTAGAACAAAGCAGCACAATCTTGTACTACTTTAAAAATAATAAACTCTTGATTGAAGAATCTAACCTAATACCTCACTTTACCTCTTCCTATAACTAGCATAGGCAAAGAGAATGACTGGAGTGGGAGGGAAAGGAGGAGCTATATATGGCAGTTCTGCTGTGGTGCTCTTTGCCTCCTCCTGCTGGCCAGGAGGTGAAAGCCCACAAGGGTGATGATCCGTGGACTTGTGTCTTTAAAAAGAAATATATATATATATATATATATATTTTATAATCAGTCTTTTAGTGAAAGTGAATGTCAATTTTGATGCTAAAGTGCCCGGTTTTTAAAAATTTTATTAAAAACAGGGGCACTTTAATTCATCAAAATTTACATTTCACTCGTGAAAAAATACTTACCTTTTAAACTTGACAGCCGCTCCAGCTTCTTCCGGTCGTCGCAAGCCATTTCTGACGTCAGAAATAATGGATCGGTCATCCTCCAATCACGGCTTCCCCCACAGGGGAATCAGTGTCTAATTCAACGCCATGATTGGAGGAAGACGGATTCCTCATTTTAGACCCAGGAAGAGGCTTTGCGAAGGGCGGAGGAAGCTGGAGCGGCTGTCAAGATTAAAAGGTAAGTATTTTTTCACAACACAAGTGAAATGTTAATTTTGATGAATTAAAGTGCCCCTGTTTTTAATTGAATTTTTAAAAACCTGGCACTTTAGCATCAAAATTTACATTCACTTTAATTGCAGACATGACAGCCTAAAAAAACGTGTGAAATAATTGTCTTAATTTTTAGGAACTTGGTGCATCAAATAAGGGGCTACATGTATATATAGCACAAATTTGGAGTGCACAATATATAACTAAACAGCACACTTTGCTCAGAAAATGTTTTGTTTTTTTAAACAAGTGCAATATTTACTTATTTGTTACATACTCCAGTTTTGAGCTATAAATACAATTAAACCCTCATCGGATAAAGCTGGGAGTGCAGTTTCTAAAAAATGTATAGTTTAGTTGCCATATCTTAACTTCCCTGGCAGCTAGAACTGTTTAAATGCTAGTAACAGAATATTAAATTTAAAAACGCCGTTTTTGATTATATACTAAATTGACATCCCGGCAATAAAACAGTAGAAAAACACAGTCAAATGTTTTGATGATAGAGTTTACAAAAATAAAAATTGCATACAGTTAATTGAGTCAGGAGTAAAAAACATAATTTATGTAAGAACTTACCTGATAAATTCATTTCTTTCATATTAGCAAGAGTCCATGAGCTAGTGACGTATGGGATATACATTCCTACCAGGAGGGGCAAAGTTTCCCAAACCTCAAAATGCCTATAAATACACCCCTCACCACACCCACAATTCAGTTTAACGAATAGCCAAGAAGTGGGGTGATAAAAAAGTGCGAAAGCATATAAAATAAGGAATTGGAATAATTGTGCTTTATACAAAATCATAACCACCACAAAAAAAGGGCGGGCCTCATGGACTCTTGCTAATATGAAAGAAATGAATTTATCAGGTAAGTTCTTACATAAATTATGTTTTCTTTCATGTAATTAGCAAGAGTCCATGAGCTAGTGACGTATGGGATAATGACTACCCAAGAAGTGGATCTTTCCACACAAGAGTCACTAGAGAGGGAGGGATAAAATAAAGACAGCCAATTCCTGCTGAAAATAATCCACACCCAAAATAAAGTTTAACGAAAAACATAAGCAGAAGATTTAAACTGAAACCGCTGCCTGAAGTACTTTTCTACCAAAAACTGCTTCAGAAGAAGAAAATACATCAAAATGGTAGAATTTAGTAAAAGTATGCAAAGAGGACCAAGTCGCTGCTTTGCAGATCTGGTCAACCGAAGCTTCA
Source organism: Bombina bombina (assembly GCF_027579735.1). Taxonomy (NCBI): domain Eukaryota; kingdom Metazoa; phylum Chordata; class Amphibia; order Anura; family Bombinatoridae; genus Bombina; species Bombina bombina. The sequence goes on along the minus strand of NC_069507.1, from coordinate 127,359,352 downwards.
TTCCTAAACGCCCAGGAAGTAGAAACTGACCTAGTAGAATGAGCTGTAATTCTCTGAGGCGGAGTTTTACCCGACTCAACATAGGCAAGATGAATTAAAGATTTCAACCAAGATGCCAAAGAAATGGCAGAAGCTTTCTGGCCTTTTCTAGAACCGGAAAAGATAACAAATAGACTAGAAGTCTTACGAAAAGATTTCGTAGCTTCAACATAATATTTCAAAGCTCTAACAACATCCAAAGAATGCAACGATTTCTCCTTAGAATTCTTAGGATTAGGACATAATGAAGGAACCACAATTTCTCTACTAATGTTGTTGGAATTCACAACTTTAGGTAAAAATTCAAAAGAAGTTCGCAACACCGCCTTATCCTGATGAAAAATCAGAAAAGGAGACTCACAAGAAAGAGCAGATAATTCAGAAACTCTTCTGGCAGAAGAGATGGCCAAAAGGAACAAAACTTTCCAAGAAAGTAATTTAATGTCCAATGAATGCATAGGTTCAAACGGAGGAGCTTGAAGAGCTCCCAGAACCAAATTCAAACTCCAAGGAGGAGAAATTGACTTAATGACAGGTTTTATACGAACCAAAGCTTGTACAAAACAATGAATATCAGGAAGAATAGCAATCTTTCTGTGAAAAAGAACAGAAAGAGCAGAGATTTGTCCTTTCAAAGAACTTGCGGACAAACCCTTATCTAAACCATCCTGAAGGAACTGTAAAATTCTCGGTATTCTAAAAGAATGCCAGGAAAAATGATGAGAAAGACACCAAGAAATATAAGTCTTCCAGACTCTAATATATCTCTCGAGATACAGATTTACGAGCCTGTAACATAGTATTAATCACAGAGTCAGAGAAACCTCTTTGACCAAGAATCAAGCGTTCAATCTCCATACCTTTAAATTTAAGGATTTCAGATCCTGATGGAAAAAAGGACCTTGTGACAGAAGGTCTGGTCTTAACGGAAGAGTCCACGGTTGGCAAGAGGCCATCCGGACAAGATCCGCATACCAAAACCTGTGAGGCCATGCCGGAGCTACCAGCAGAACAAACGAGCATTCCTTCAGAATCTTGGAGATTACTCTTGGAAGAAGAACTAGAGGCGGAAAGATATAGGCAGGATGATACTTCCAAGGAAGTGATAATGCATCCACTGCCTCCGCCTGAGGATCCCGGGATCTGGACAGATACCTGGGAAGTTTCTTGTTTAGATGGGACGCCATCAGATCTATTTCTGGAAGTTCCCACATTTGAACAATCTGAAGAAATACCTCTGGGTGAAGAGACCATTCGCCCGGATGCAACGTTTGGCGACTGAGATAATCCGCTTCCCAATTGTCTACACCTGGGATATGAACCGCAGAGATTAGACAGGAGCTGGATTCCGCCCAAACCAAAATTCGAGATACTTCTTTCATAGCCAGAGGACTGTGAGTCCCTCCTTGATGATTGATGTATGCCACAGTTGTGACATTGTCTGTCTGAAAACAAATGAACGATTCTCTCTTCAGAAGAGGCTAAAACTGAAGAGCTCTGAAAATTGCACGGAGTTCCAAAATATTGATCGGTAATCTCACCTCCTGAGATTCCCAAACTCCTTGTGCCGTCAGAGATCCCCACACAGCTCCCCAACCTGTGAGACTTGCATCTGTTGAAATTACAGTCCAGGTCGGAAGCACAAAAGAAGCCCCCTGAATTAAACGATGGTGATCTGTCTACCATGTTAGAGAGTGTCGAACAATCGGTTTTAAAGATATTAATTGAGATATCTTCGTGTAATCCTTGCACCATTGCTTCAGCATACAGAGCTGAAGAGGTCGCATGTGAAAACGAGCAAAGGGGATCGCGTCCGATGCAGCAGTCATAAGACCTAGAATTTCCATGCATAAGGCTACCGAAGGGAATGATTGTGACTGAAGGTTTCGACAAGCTGTAATCAACTTTAGACGTCTCTTGTCTGTTAAAGACAGAGTCATGGACACTGAATCCATCTGGAAACCCAGAAAGGTTACCCTTGTCTGAGGAATCAAAGAACTTTTTGGTAAATTGATCCTCCAACCATGATCTTGAAGAAACAACACAAGTCGATTCGTATGAGATTCTGCTAAATGTAAAGACTGAGCAAGTACCAAGATATCGTCCAAATAAGGAAATACCACAATACCCTGTTCTCTGATTACAGACAGCAGGGCACCGAGAACCTTTGTAAAAATTCTTGGAGCTGTAGCTAGGCCAAACGGCAGAGCCACAAACTGGTAATGCTTGTCCAGAAACGAGAATCTCAGGAACTGATAATGATCTGGATGAATCGGAATATGCAGATATGCATCCTGTAAATCTATTGTGGACATATAATTCCCTTGCTGAACAAAAGGTAAGATAGTCCTTACAGTTACCATCTTGAACGTTGGTATCCTTACATAACGATTCAATATTTTTAGATCCAGAACTGGTCTGAAAGAATTCTCCTTCTTTGGTACAATGAAGAGATTTGAATAAAACCCCATCCCCTGTTCCGGAACTGGAACTGGCATAATTACTCCAGTCAACTCTAGATCTGAAACACATTTCAGAAATGCTTGAGCTTTTACTGGATTTACTGGGACACGGGAAAGAAAAAATCTCTTTGCAGGAGGTCTCAACTTGAAACCAATTCTGTACCCTTCTGAAACAATGCTCTGAATCCAAAGATTGTGAACAGAATTGATCCAAATTTCCTTGAAAAAACGTAACCTGCCCCCTACCAGCTGAGCTGGAATGAGGGCCGCACTTTCATGTGGACTTAGAAGCAGGCTTTGCCTTTCTAGCTGGCTTGGATTTATTCCAAACTGGAGATGGTCTCCAAACTGAAACTGCTCCTGAGGATGAAGGATCAGGCTTTTGTTCTTTGTTGAAACGAAAGGAACGAAAACGATTATTAGCCCTGTTTTTACCTTTAGATTTTTTATCCTGTGGTAAAAAAGTTCCTTTCCCACCAGTAACAGTTGAAATAATGGAATCCAACTGAGAACCAAATAATTTGTTACCCTGGAAAGAAATGGAAAGTAAAGTTGATTTAGAAGCCATATCATCATTCCAAGTTTTAAGCCATAAAGCTCTTCTAGCTAAAATAGCTAGAGACATAAACCTGACATCAACTCTGATAATATCAAAAATGGCATCACAGATAAAATTATTAGCATGTTGAAGAAGAATAATAATATCATGAGAATCACGATGTGTTACTTGTTGCGCTAAAGTTTCCAACCAAAAAGTTGAAGCTGCAGCAACATCAGCCAAAGATATAGCAGGTCTAAGAAGATTACCTGAACACAGATAAGCTTTTCTTAGAAAGGACTCAATTTTCCTATCTAGAGGATCCTTAAACGAAGTACCATCTGACGTAGGAATAGTAGTACGTTTAGCAAGGGTAGAAATAGCCCCATCAACTTTAGGGATCTTGTCCCAAAATTCTAATCTGTCAGACGGCACAGGATATAATTGCTTAAAACGTTTAGAAGGAGTAAATGAATTACCCAAATTATCCCATTCTTTGGAAATTACTGCAGAAATAGCATCAGGGACAGGAAAAACTTCTGGAATAACTACAGGAGATTTAAAAACCTTATTTAAACGTTTAGATTTAGTATCAAGAGGACCAGAATCCTCTATTTCTAAAGCAATTAGGACTTCTTTAAGTAAAGAACGAATAAATTCCATTTTAAATAAATATGAAGATTTATCAGCATCAACCTCTGAGACAGAATCCTCTGAACCAGAGGAATCATCAGAATCAGGATGATGTTCAGTTAAAAATTCATCTGTAGGGAGAGAAGTTTTAAAAGATTTTTTACGTTTACTAGAAGGAGAAATAACAGACATAGCCTTCTTTATGGATTCAGAAACAAAATCTCTTATATTATCAGGAACATTCTGCACCTTAGATGTTGAAGGAACTGCAACAGGCAATGGTACTTTACTAAAGGAAATATTATCTGCTTTAACAAGTTTGTCATGACAATCAATACAAACAACAGCTGGAGGAATAGCTACCAAAAGTTTACAGCAGATACACTTAGCTTTGGTAGATTCAGCACTTGACAGCGATTTTCCTGTAGTATCTTCTGACTCAGATGCAACGTGAGACATCTTGCAATATGTAAGAGAAAAAACAACATATATATAAAGCAAAATTGATCAAATTCCTTAAATGACAGTTTCAGGAATGGGAAAAAATGCCAAAGAACAAGCTTCTAGCAACCAGAAGCAATAAAAAATGAGACTTAAATAATGTGGAGACAAAAGTGACGCCCATATTTTTTCGCGCCAAATAAGACGCCCACATTATTTGGCGCCTAAATGCTTTTTGGCGCCAAAAATGACGCCACATCCGGAACGCCAACATTTTTGGCGCAAAATAACGTCAAAAAATGACGTAACTTCCGGCGACACGTATGACGCCGGAAACGGAAATAGAATTTTTGCGCCAAAAAAGTCCGCGCCAAGAATGACGCAATAAAATGAAGCATTTTCAGCCCCCGCGAGCCAAACAGCCCACAGGGAAAAAGTCAAATTTTAAGGTAAGAAAAATGTTAAAATGCATTATCCCAAATATGAAACTGACTGTCTGAAAATAAGGAAAGTTGAACATTCTGAGTCAAGGCAAATAAATGTTTGAATACATATATTTAGAACTTTATAAACAAAGTGCCCAACCATAGCTAGGAGTGTCACAGAAAATAAGACTTACTTACCCCAGGACACTCATCTACATATAGTAGATAGCCAAACCAGTACTGAAACGAGAATCAGCAGAGGTAATGGTATATATAAGAGTATATCGTCGATCTGAAAAGGGAGGTAAGAGATGAATCTCTACGACCGATAACAGAGAACCTATGAAATAGACCCCTTAGAAGGAGATCACTGCATTCAAATAGGCAATACTCTCCTCACATCCCTCTGACATTCACTGCACGCTGAGAGGAAAACCGGGCTCCAACTTGCTGCGGAGCGCATATCAACGTAGAATCTAGCACAAACTTACTTCACCACCTCCATCGGAGGCAAAGTTTGTAAAAACTGAATTGTGGGTGTGGTGAGGGGTGTATTTATAGGCATTTTGAGGTTTGGGAAACTTTGCCCCTCCTGGTAGGAATGTATATCCCATACGTCACTAGCTCATGGACTCTTGCTAATTACATGAAAGAAATACACTTTTTTCTAATGTTTTGCTTTATTTTTCAAACATGATAACAAATACACATATAATGATGATATATTTTGAATCTGCAGAGTCTGCTGACAAAAACAATATATAGTTTGTATAGGTTATTCACACAAAAACAACTTCTAAAAGTGTGTGAATGTGAACTGCAACAAAAAGCTCAAAACCAGCTTAGCACACAGGTGGGAAATGGCTTAGCAGCCAAAGGGTTTAAAAACTATTTAATGTTTCATGTAAGAGCATGTAAAATATTGTTCCATTACAATTATTGTGCTCCACTGACAAGCAAGTCCTATGTTGAGGGACTACAAATCTAAAATGCATATATCAGCAAGCTTAAAAAAGTTAGAAATTTCTAGTTATCTTGGCCCTCTCTGGTAGTAATACCTACCAGTGAGAAGAATCAAAAGCAGTATAAATATAGGGGGGGAAGAAATATTGAAATGCACATATTAAATGCAAAAAAAGAAAAAAAGTTCAAGACAAAACTGAAGAAAGAATTTTGCGACCAAACTTCAGAGGCTAAATGTCAAAGATCCAATTTGTAGTGAGATATCAAAAGGTATGATGTGACTTCCAAAACCAACACTTGGCAGATTTCTCCAGGAGTAGCATCTGCGTGCAAAGCCCAAGATATAGCAATTGTCCTTGAAGAATGAGATTTAAAGGGCCAGTATACAGCAATATAAAAGAATAGCTACGACAAAGTATAAGATACAGTGTAAATAAAAGATTAATTTACCAACAAAAAATAGATATAATAAGTTTACTTATTTTTAACTTAAAAAGTTTCACTACAATGGGTCAGTGGGCTGATGCAGGAACGCCCTAAGAGAAGGACAGGGCTAACATCCATTGAGATCACTCCCCCAGCCAATCGGATGTGAATATGCTAATACAGGACACCTACTAGTAAAAAAACAGTACACACGCAGTAATTGTTGTTTATATCAAGTTTGCACTTTGTTTGATTAATATTTTTGTACAGCTATATTTAGCATATAATATTACTATGTTCCTCCCGGTAATAATATGCACTCTGTGCACACTCTCATAGGAACTAATACACACACAGGATCGGGACACAAATCAACCTGATTAGTTCAGGCTGTTTTCAATTATTTGTATGCTGTATGGGAATCCCTGAACAGACATAAATCAGGAGCTACAGATCGGCTGCATTACTCCCTTCTTCCATCTCCCTACTGCCCAGCATATCCTGCACACTGATCCAGGCTTGCAACCTGCTTCTTAGTCCTGCCGCTCAGCACAGAAGCTCCCCAGCCTAGCAGCACTGTTCTTATACAGCTGGGTGATTGATTATCCTGCATTCCTGGCTTCTCTGCTACCTCTCAGCATCAGAGCTCCCTAGACTAGCTGTGCTGTTTATATACGGCTGGGTGATTGTCCTGCATTCCAGAAGGAAAGCTGAGCAGATTTAAAGTGTGCACAATGCAGAGACAAAAATAGGAGGAGTTGAGAGCGAGCCTGAAGCAGTAAACAGTGAGGGTTGACGACCCTCTGTATATAACATTACAGGGCTAGGCTGGTGGTATTAAAACAGACTTGAAATAATTAAAATAGTAAAAAATATATACTCTAATGGCAAAAATGATCAGGATACAATATAATTATTACAGAATTGGATTTGAATTAAGAGAAAGAATTTTTTTAGTGTATAATATAAGCCCTTCTGGGACCTGTTCACATGCTCTTGAGATAGTCCAGACAAACCAAATTGAAAAAAAAAGAGTGGACTTGATTGGTGCTTGACCAATTCTAGGCCCCTTAGAGATGATGAATAACTGTTCAGACTTGTAAATTGACTGTGTCCTTGTAACATATATATGTAAACATTGAACAACATCAAAATGATATAAAGGTTTTCCTTGAACCTGCTGACTTTCTGGACAAAAAGGCAAAACAATATCTAGATTTTAATGAAATCCAGACATGACTTTAGCCATAACTCAGCAAGTGCTACCCAGGCCTGAACCAAAAATGGGCCAGCTTCTAAGCTTTACATTCCTGCTTTTCAAATAAAGATCCAAAAAGAGCCACACAAAAATTGGAGTAAATTAGAAAGTTGCTTAAAACTGTATGCTATATCTGAATCTTGAAAGAAAACATTTGAGTTTCATATCCCTTTAATATCTTTTATATAAAAAAAAACATAATTTATGTAAGAACTTACCTGATAAATTCATTTCTTTCATATTAACAAGAGTCCATGAGCTAGTGACGTATGGGATGAGATATACATTCCTACCAGGAGGGGCAAAGTTTCCCAAACCTTAAAATGCCTATAAATACACCCCTCACCACACCCACAAATCAGTTTAACGAATAGCCAAGAAGTGGGGTGATAAGAAAAAAAGTGCGAAGCATATAAAATAAGGAATTGGAATAATTGTGCTTTATACAAAAAAATCATAACCACCACAAAAAAGGGTGGGCCTCATGGACTCTTGTTAATATGAAAGAAATGAATTTATCAGGTAAGTTCTTACATAAATTATGTTTTCTTTCATGTAATTAACAAGAGTCCATGAGCTAGTGACGTATGGGATAATGACTACCCAAGATGTGGATCTTTCCACACAAGAGTCACTAGAGAGGGAGGGATAAAATAAAGACAGCCAATTCCTGCTGAAAATAATCCACACCCAAAATAAAGTTTAACAAAAAACATAAGCAGAAGATTCAAACTGAAACCGCTGCCTGAAGAACTTTTCTACCAAAAACTGCTTCAGAAGAAGAAAATACATCAAAATGGTAGAATTTAGTAAAAGTATGCAAAGAGGACCAAGTTGCTGCTTTGCAGATCTGGTCAACCGAAGCTTCATTCCTAAACGCCCAGGAAGTAGAAACTGACCTAGTAGAATGAGCTGTAATTCTTTGAGGCGGAATTTTACCCGACTCAACATAGGCAAGATGAATTAAAGATTTCAACCAAGATGCCAAAGAAATGGCAGAAGCTTTCTGGCCTTTCCTAGAACCGGAAAAGATAACAAATAGACTAGAAGTCTTACGGAAAGATTTCGTAGCTTCAACATAATATTTCAAAGCTCTAACAACATCCAAAGAATGCAATGATTTCTCCTTAGAATTCTTAGGATTAGGACATAATGAAGGAACCACAATTTCTCTACTAATGTTGTTGGAATTCACAACTTTAGGTAAAAATTCAAAAGAAGTTCGCAACACCGCCTTATCCTGATGAAAAATCAGAAAAGGAGACTCACACGAAAGAGCAGATAATTCAGAAACTCTTCTAGCAGAAGAGATGGCCAAAAGGAACAAAACTTTCCAAGAAAGTAATTTAATGTCCAATGAATGCATAGGTTCAAACGGAGGAGCTTGAAGAGCTCCCAAAACCAAATTCAAACTCCATGGAGGAGAAATTGACTTAATGACAGGTTTTATACGAACCAAAGCTTGTACAAAACAATGAATATCAGGAAGAATAGCAATCTTTCTGTGAAAAAGAACAGAAAGAGCGGAGATTTGTCCTTTCAAAGAACTCGCGGACAAACCCTTATCTAAACCATCCTGAAGAAACTGTAAAATTCTCGGTATTCTAAAAGAATGCCAAGAAAAATGATGAGAAAGACACCAAGAAATATAAGTCTTCCAGACTCTATAATATATCTCTCGAGATACAGATTTACGAGCCTGTAACATAGTATTAATCACGGAGTCAGAGAAACCTCTATGACCAAGAATCAAGCGTTCAATCTCCATACCTTTAAATTTAAGGATTTCAGATCCGGATGGAAAAAAGGACCTTGAGACAGAAGGTCTGGTCTTAACGGAAGAGTCCATGGTTGGCAAGATGCCATCCGGACAAGATCCGCATACCAAAACCTGTGAGGCCATGCCGGAGCTATTAGCAGAACAAACGAGCATTCCCTCAGAATCTTGGAGATTACTCTTGGAAGAAGAACTAGAGGCGGAAAGATATAGGCAGGATGATACTTCCAAGGAAGTGATAATGCATCCACTGCCTCCGCCTGAGGATCCCGGGATCTGGACAGATACCTGGGAAGTTTCTTGTTTAGATGAGAGGCCATCAGATCTATCTCTGGGAGCCCCCACATTTGAACAATCTGAAGAAATACCTCTGGGTGAAGAGACCATTCGCCCGGATGCAACGTTTGGCGACTGAGATAATCCGCTTCCCAATTGTCTACACCTGGGATATGAACCGCAGAGATTAGACAGGAGCTGGATTCCGCCCAAACCAAAATTCGAGATACTTCTTTCATAGCCAGAGGACTGTGAGTCCCTCCTTGATGATTGATGTATGCCACAGTTGTGACATTGTCTGTCTGAAAACAAATGAACGATTCTCTCTTCAGAAGAGGCCAAAACTGAAGAGCTCTGAAAACTGCACGGAGTTCCAAGATATTGATCGGTAATCTCACCTCCTGAGATTCCCAAACTCCTTGTGCCGTCAGAGATCCCCACACAGCTCCCCAACCTGTGAGACTTGCATCTGTTGAAATTACAGTCCAGGTCGGAAGAACAAAAGAAGCCCCCTGAATTAAACGATGGTGATCTGTCCACCACGTTAGAGAGTGCCGAACAATCGGTTTTAAAGATATTAAATGATATATCTTCGTGTAATCCCTGCACCATTGGTTCAGCATACAGAGCTGAAGAGGTCGCATGTGAAAACGAGCAAAGGGGATCGCGTCCGATGCAGCAGTCATAAGACCTAGAATTTCCATGCATAAGGCTACCGAAGGGAATGATTGAGACTGAAGGTTTCGACAGGCTGTAATCAATTTTAGACGTCTCTTGTCTGTTAAAGACAAAGTCATGGACACTGAATCTATCTGGAAACCCAGAAAGGTTACCCTTGTTTGAGGAATCAAAGAACTTTTTGGTAAATTGATCCTCCAACCATGATCTTGAAGAAACAACACAAGTCGATTCGTATGAGACTCTGCTAAATGTAAAGACGGAGCAAGTACCAAGATATCGTCCAAATAAGGAAATACCACAATACCCTGTTCTCTGATTACAGACAGAAGGGCACCGAGAATCTTTGTGAAAATTCTTGGAGCTGTAGCAAGGCCAAACGGTAGAGCCACAAATTGGTAATGCTTGTCTAGAAAAGAGAATCTCAGGAACTGATAATGATCTGGATGAATCGGAATATGCAGATATGCATCCTGTAAATCTATTGTGGACATATAATTCCCTTGCTGAACAAAAGGCAATATAGTCCTTACAGTTACCATCTTGAACGTTGGTATCCTTACATAACGATTCAATAATTTTAGATCCAGAACTGGTCTGAAGGAATTCTCCTTCTTTGGTACAATGAAGAGATTTGAATAAAACCCCATCCCCTGTTCCGGAACTGGAACTGGCATAATTACTCCAGCCAACTCTAGATCTGAAACACAATTCAGAAATGCTTGAGCTTTCACTGGATTTACTGGGACATGGGAAAGAAAAAATCTCTTTGCAGGAGGTCTCATCTTGAAACCAATTCTGTACCCTTCTGAAACAATGTTCTGAATCCAAAGATTGTGAACAGAACTGATCCAAATTTCTTTGAAAAAACGTAACCTGCCCCCTACCAGCTGAACTGGAATGAGGGCCGTACCTTCATGTGAACTTAGAAGCAGGCTTTGCCTTTCTAGCAGGCTTGGATTTATTCCAGACTGGAGATGGTTTCCAAACTGAAACTGCTCCTGAGGACGAAGGATCAGGCTTTTGTTCTTTGTTGAAACGAAAGGAACGAAAACGATTGTTAGCCCTGTTTTTACCTTTAGACTTTTTATCCTGTGGTAAAAAAGTTCCTTTCCCACCAGTAACAGTTGAAATAATAGAATCCAACTGAGAACCAAATAATTTGTTTCCCTGGAAAGAAATGGAAAGTAGAGTTGATTTAGAAGCCATATCAGCATTCCAAGTCTTAAGCCATAAAGCTCTTCTGGCTAAGATAGCCAGAGACATAAATCTAACATCAACTCTAATAATATCAAAAATGGCATCACAGATGAAATTATTAGCATGCTGGAGAAGAATAATAATATCATGAGAATCACGATTTGTTACTTGTTGCGCTAGAGTTTCCAACCAAAAAGTTGAAGCTGCAGCAACATCAGCCAATGATATAGCAGGTCTAAGAAGATTACCTGAACATAGATAAGCTTTTCTTAGAAAAGATTCAATTTTTCTATCTAAAGGATCCTTAAACGAGGTACCATCTGATGTAGGAATGGTAGTACGTTTAGCAAGGGTAGAAATAGCCCCATCAACTTTAGGGATTTTGTCCCAAAATTCTAATCTGTCAGGCGGAACAGGATATAATTGCTTAAAACGTTTAGAAGGAGTAAATGAATTACCCAATCTATCCCATTCCTTAGTAATTACTGCAGAAATAGCATTAGGAACAGGAAAGACTTCTGGAAAAACCGCAGGAGCTTTAAAAACCTTATCCAAACGTATAGAATTAGTATCAAGAGGACTAGAATCCTCTATTTCTAAAGCAATTAGTACTTCTTTAAGTAAAGAGCGAATAAATTCCATCTTAAATAAATATGAAGATTTATCAGCATCAATCTCTGAGACAGAATCCTCTGAACCAGAAGAGTCCAAAGAATCAGAATGATGGTGTTCATTTAAAAATTCATCTGTAGAGAGAGAAGATTTAAAAGACTTTTTACGTTTACTAGAAGGAGAAATAACAGACAAAGCCTTCTTTATGGATTCAGAAACAAAATCTCTTATGTTATCAGGAACATTCTGCACCTTAGATGTTGAGGGAACTGCAACAGGCAATGGTACATCACTAAAGGAAATATTATCTGCATTAACAAGTTTGTCATGACATTTAATACAAACAACAGCTGGAGGAATAGCTACCAAAAGTTTACAGCAGATACACTTAGCTTTGGTAGATCCAGCAGGCAGAGGTTTTCCTGTAGTATCTTCTGGCTCAGATGCAACGTGAGACATCTTGCAATATGTAAGAGAAAAAACAACATATAAAGCAAAATAGATCAAATTCCTTATAAGACAGTTTCAGGAATGGGAAAAAAATGCCAAACATCAAGCTTCTAGCAACCAGAAGCAAATGAAAAATGAGACTGAAATAATGTGGAGACAAAAGCGACGCCCATATTTTTTGGCGCCAAATAAGACGCCCACATTATTTGGCGCCTAAATGCTTTTGGCGCCAAAAATGACGCCACATCCGGAACGCCGACATTTTTGGCGCAAAATAACGTCAAAAAAATGACGCAACTTCCGGCGACACGTATGACGCCGGAAATGGAAATGAATTTTTGCGCCAAAAAAGTCCGCGCCAAGAATGACGCAATAAAATGAAGCATTTTCAGCCCCCGCGAGCCTAACAGCCCACAGGGAAAAAAGTCAAATTTTTGAGGTAAGAAAAATATGATAATTAAAGTATAATCCCAAATATGAAACTGACTGTCTGGAAATAAGGAAAGTTGAACATTCTGAGTCAAGGCAAATAAATGTTTGAATACATATATTTAGAACTTTATAAATAAAGTGCCCAACCATAGCTTAGAGTGTCACAGAAAATAAGACTTACTTACCCCAGGACACTCATCTACATGTTTGTAGAAAGCCAAACCAGTACTGAAACGAGAATCAGTAGAGGAAATGGTAAATATAAGAGTATATCGTCGATCTGAAAAGGGAGGTAAGAGATGAATCTCTACGACCGATAACAGAGAACCTTATGAAATAGACCCCGTAGAAGGAGATCACTGCATTCAATAGGCAATACTCTCCTCACATCCCTCTGACATTCACTGCACGCTGAGAGGAAAACCGGGCTCCAACTTGCTGCGGAGCGCATATCAACGTAGAATCTAGCACAAACTTACTTCACCACCTCCCTTGGAGGCAAAGTTTGTAAAACTGATTTGTGGGTGTGGTGAGGGGTGTATTTATAGGCATTTTAAGGTTTGGGAAACTTTGCCCCTCCTGGTAGGAATGTATATCTCATCCCATACGTCACTAGCTCATGGACTCTTGTTAATTACATGAAAGAAAAGTGACACGATCACAAAATTTATAAGAAATCTTACTTTAAAAAAGGTTAAAACAATGCCTTCAATGTTAAATCACAGGAGATGTTGGGTCACCAATATAAAAATCCAAAAAGCAGCCCTGAAAAATTTGGAGACCAGCTCTATTTTACGTTGAGTCACCCCATTATTCTCAAAGGGGATTAATGGGATACTCCTTCCCTCAATATGTTTTTTTCATAATTATATTAGTTTGTAAGTGCCAGATTGTGGTTATATAGGCTCCCTACAACCCAATTGCATCCATTAATCACCCCTTTAGTTTGTTGCCTGCCAGCCCCAGCTGCTGCAACCCACCGTGAAATCTCCTGGTAGGCCAATCCGGCCATGTTTGCAGAAGCTTTACTTTCCTATCATCTCCCCTATAAGAGCATTTGACCAAATGCAATTGACCTTTTTGTTGTGCACTAGAATGTGTGCATCTTAATGACATTGTTTTAATCCATTACTCTAAATTGGCAAATCTCTTCATTGAGGCATATAACAAAAAGGTCAATTACTTTACTTAGCAAGTTAGAGTGGGTCATATGCTCTGTATAAGCGTGATCTGAGAGAAGTGGTCCAACTGTTAAAGGAGTATAAAACCACGAGTAAAGGCTTCGGCTCTGTGTACTACACTGCAGTGGTTCATAATCACGCCAATCCTCATGGGCTACATTAGACATATTCAGACTATATGCGTAAGGGAATAGAAAACTCCATGCACTTGTGATTTTACAACCGGTTTGGATTGTTTTAGTGAACTCTATATTTCGATTAACACCTGGAGCTTGGGCATCGATTGGTGGTTGATAAATCTCAAATTCAAACGCAAGATAACATTTTTGCCTCTAGGGATTACGGACATTGGCTTCAGTTTCTTCTTTGCTTATGGACTTCCTCTTGTTGGTATAGTAAAGTATGTGAATCTGTTTCTGCCCCCCTGACTGGTTTCAAAGGACTGGGAGAAAGTGTTCAGAAAAAAAGCAGTTTAAAGATCAGTTCATAGTGATCTGTATTCAGATAAATGTACCCATTTTAACTTCATTTGTTTACTTCATAACAGGTATGTAAATGTAATTTAATACTGCCAAATGAAATATATATTTCCAAAGTTTTCTAAGTAAGAGGGGATACAATAAGGTGAATCTTGCGATAGAAGTACCTTAAAGTAGAGTCGCAGGAAAACTACCACCCTTTACTAGGTTGTTAAATAAAAATAAATCAATGGGGTGAGGTGATTAAGAGAACAAGAATGTATAGGCAATTTAAAGATAATGTTTAATAAATATATAGTTATTTGAATATCCAAATCAGAATGTTATAACATTCATATAAAAAAAAAAAAAAAAAACACACACATGGTTAACCATTTGTTCCAGAAATTGTTTTAACTTTATGATCTTGATAAAGGCTTCTTTTAGCTGAAACACGTTGAGCTGTATTTTAAATAAAACCTGAAGCTGCACACGAAGACACCTTTGTGATTATTTTAACCCCTTAAGGACAAGGCCATTTTTCAATTTCTTTCCCTTAAGGACCAGGGCTATTTTTTACATTTCTGTGGTGTTTGTGTTTAGCTGCAATTTTCCTCTTACTCATTTACTGTACCCCCACATATTACATACCGTGTTTCTCGCCATTAAATGGACTTTCTAAAGATACCATTATTTTCATCATATCTTATAATTTTCCATAAAAAAATTATAAAATAGGATGAAAACATGGAAAAAAAAAAACACACTTTTTCTAACTTTGAACCCCAAAATCTGTTGCACATCTACCACCTCCAAACAACACCCATGCTAAATAGTTTCTAAATTTTGTCCTGAGTTTAGAAATACCCAATGTTTACATGTTATTTGCTTTTTATGCAAGTTATAGGGCAATAAGTATAAGTAGCACTTCGCTATTTCCAAAAATTGGAACACTGATATCTGTCTGGAATCCCTGAATATCCCTTGACATGTATATATTTTTTTTAGTAGACATCCCAAAGTATTGATCTAGGCCCATTTTGGTATATTTCATGCCACCATTTCACCGCCAAATGCGATCAAATAAAAAAAAATCGTTCACTTTTTCACAAACTTTTTCACAAATATTAGGTTTCTCACTGAAATTATTTACAAACAACTTGTGCAATTATGGCACAAATGGTTGTAAATGCTTCTCTGGGATCTCCTTTGTTCAGAAATAGCAGACATATATGGTTTTGGCGTTGCTTCTTGGTAATTAGAAGGCCGCTAAATGCCGCTGTGCACCACATTTGTATTAGGCCCAGCAGTGAAGAGGTTAATTAGGGAGCTTGTAGGGTTAATTTTAGCTTTAGTGTAGTGTAGTAGACAACCCAAAGTATTGATCTAGGCCAATTTTGATATATTTCATGCCACCATTTCACCGCCAAATGCGATCAAATAAAAAAAAAACATAATTTATGCTTACCTGATAAATTTATTTCTCTTGTAGTGTATCCAGTCCACGGATCATCCATTACTTATGGAATATATTCTCCTTCCCAACAGGAAGCTGCAAGAGTCCACCCACAGCAAAGCTGCTATATAGCTCCTCCCCTAACTGCCATATTCAGTCATTCGACCGAAAACATGCAGAGAAAGGAAAAACCATAGGGTGCAGTGGTGACTGTAGTTCAAATGAAAAAATTACCTGCCTTAAAGTGACAGGGCGGGCCGTGGACTGGATACACTACAAGAGAAATAAATTTATCAGGTAAGCATAAATTATGTTTTCTCTTGTTAAGTGTATCCAGTCCACGGATCATCCATTACTTATGGAATACCAATACCAAAGCTAAAGTACACGGATGATGGGAGGGACAAGGCAGGTACTTAAACGGAAGTTACCACTGCCTGTAAAAAAACCCTTTCTCCCAAAAATAGCCTCCGAAGAAGCAAGGTATCAAATTTGTTAAATTTGAAAAGTATGAAGCGCAGACCAAGACTCCGTCTTGTAAATCTGTTCAACAGAAGCCACATTTAAAAAAGGCCCAAGTGAAAACCACAGCTCTAGTAGAATGAGCTGTAATCCCTTCAGGAGGCTGCTGTCCAGCAGTCTCATAAGCTAAATGAATTATGCTTTTTAACCAAAAAGACAGGGAGGCTGCTGAAGTCTTTTGACCTCTCCTCTGTCCAGAATAGACAACAAACAAGGTGAACGTTTGATGAAAACTGTAGTAGCTTGTAAGTAAAACTTTAAAGCACAAACCACGTCCAATATTGTGTAATAGACGTTCCTTCTTTGAGGAAGGATTAGGATACAAGCATGGAACAACTATCTCTTGAGTGATGTACTTGTTAGATACCACCTTAGGAAAAAACCCAGGTTGGTACGCAGGACTACCTTATCCGTACGAAGGACCAGATAAGGAGAATCACATTGTAACACAGATAACTTGGAGACTCTACGAGTCGAGGAATTAGCTACCCAAAAGGAACTTTCCAAGATAAAGATTGATATCTATGGCACAAAAAAGGTTCAAACGGAACTTCTTGAAGAACCTTAAGAATCAGGTTTAAGCTCCATGGCGGAGCAACAGTTTTAAACACAGGCTTGGATCTAACCAAAGCCTGACCAAATGCCTGAACGTCTAGAATACCTGCCAGACGCTTGTGCAAAAAAATAGACAGAGTAAAAATCTGTCCCCTTTTAAGGAATTAGCTGACAACTCTTTTCTCAAAAACATCTTGGAGAAAAGATAATATCCTGGGAATCCAGACTTTACTCCATGAGTAACCCTTGGATTCATAACAATCAGATATTTACACCATATCTATGTTCAATTTTCCTAGAGACAGGCTTTCATGTCTGTATTAAGGTATCAATGACTGACTCGGAGAAGCCATGCTTTGATAACATCAAGCGTTCAGTCTCCAGGCAGTCCATCTCAGATTGATTCTATTTAGATGGTTGAAAGGACCCTGAGGTAGAGGGACCTGTCTCAGAAGCAGAGACCGTGATGGAAAGGACGACATGTCCACCAGATCTGCATACCAGGTCCTGCGTGGCTACGCAGGCGCTGTCAAAAACACCAAAGCCCTCTCCTGCTTGGTCTTGACCTCCGGAGGAAATCCCACTCCCCCCGGAAGAAAAGTCTGACGACTTAGAAAATCCACCTCCCAGTTCTCAACACCTGGGATATGGATAGCTGATAGACAAGAGTGAGTCTCTGTCCAGTGAATTATTGTAAGACTTCTAACATCGCTAGGGAACTTCTGTTCCCCCTTGATGGCTGATGTAAGCCACAGTCGTGTATATTGTCCGACTGAGTATGATGTACCTCAGAGTTGCTAACTGAGGCCAAGTCTGAAGAGCATGGAATATCACTCCCAGTTCCAGAATATTTATTAGAAGGAGGGTCTCCTCCTAAGTCCACTATCCCTGAGCCTTCAGGGAGTTCCAGACTGCATCCCAACCTAAAAGGCTGGCATCTATTGTAACAATTGTCCCATCTGACCTGCGGAAGGTCATACCCTTGGACAGATGGACCCGACATAGTCACCAGAGAAGAGAATCTCTGGTCTCTTGGTCCAGGTTTAACAGGGGGACAAATCTGTGTAATCCCCGTTCCTCTGACTGAGCATGCATAGTTGCAGCGGTCTGAAATGTAGACGTGCAAACGGTACTATGTCCCTTGCCGCTACCATTAAGCCGATTTCATTCATGCACTGAGCCACCGAAGGGCGCGGATGGGATGAGAAAGAAAAAAAAAAAAAAAACACGGCAGAAATTTAGAAACTTTGACAACCTGGACTCCGTCAGGTAAATTTTCATTTCTACAGAATCTATCAGAGTCCCTAGGAGGGAAACCCTTGAGATTGGGGATAGAGAACTCTTTCCTTGCTCACTTTCCACCCATGTGATCTCAGAAATGCCAGTACTACGTCCGTATGAGACTGGGCAATTTGGATGTTTGACGCCTGTATCAGGATGTCGTCTAAATAAGGGGCCACTTCTATGCCCCGCGGTCTAAGGACCGCCAAAGCGACCCCAGAACCTCCATAAAGATTCTTGGGGCTGTAGATATCCCAAAGGAAAGAGCTACAAACTGGTAATGCCTGTCTAGAAAGGCAAACCTGAAAAACGATGGTGATCTTTATGCATCACAATGTGAGGATAAGCATCCTTCAAATCCATTGTAGTCCTCTATTGACTCTCCTGGATCATAGTTAAGATGGTACGAATAGTTTCCATCTTAAATGACGGAATTCTGAGGAATTTGTTTAAGATCTTTAGATCCAAAATAGGTCTGAAGGTTCCCTCTCCTTGGGAACCACAAACAGATTTGAGTAAAAACTCTGTCCCTGTTCCTCTCTTGGAACTGAATGGATCTCGTACACAATGTAAGAATGCCTCCTTCTTTATCTGGTTTGCAGATAATTGTGAAAGGCGAAATCTCCCCTTTTTTGGGGGGGGAATCTTTGAAATCCAGAAGATATCTCTGGGATATAAATTCCAATGCCTAGGGATCCTGGGCATCTCTTGCCCACGCCTGGGCAAAGAATGAAAGTCTGCCCCCTATAGGATCCGTTACCGGATAGGGGTCCGTTCCTTCATGCTGCCTTAGAGGCAGCAGCAGGCTCCTTGGCCTGCTTATCTTTGTTCCAGGTCCGATTGTCTCCAGACCGCCTTGGACTGAGCAAAAATTCCCTCTTGTTTTGCCTTAGAGGAAGAGGATGCCACACCTGCCCTGAAGTTTTTAAAAGGTACGAAAATTAGACTTTTTTTTTGCCCTTGATTTGGACCTATCCTGAGGAAGGGCATGACCTTTTCCTCCAGTGATATAAGCAATAATCTCCTTCAAACCAGGCCCGAATAGGGTCTGCCCCTTGAAGGGAAGTTAAGTAGCTTATTTATTAAAGTCACGACAGCTGACCATGATATAAGCCATAGCGCTCTGCGCGCCAGTATAGTAAAAAACAGAATTCTTAGCCGTTAGTCTAGTCAAATGAACAAGGCATCAGAAAACAAAGGAATTGGCTAGCATAAGCTTGTCAAATATATTCATCCAATGGAGTCGCTTAACTGTAAAGCCTCATCAAGAGACTCAACCCAGAACGCTGCAGCAGCAGTGACAGAAGCAATGTATGCAAGGGGCTGCAGGATAAAACCCTGTTGAATAAACATTTTTTATCCATTGGATCTAAAAAGCACAACTGTCCTCGTCAGAGGTAGTGGTACGCTTAGCTAGAGTAGAAACTCTTCTCTCCACCTTAGGAACTGTCTGCCAGAAGTCCTGTGTGGTGGTAACTATTAGAAAACATTCTTCTAAAAAATAGGAGGGGAAGAGAACGGCACACCTGGTCTATCCCATTCCTTATTAAAAAAAATTTTTAGTAAACCTCTTTAGGTATTGGAAAAACATCAGTACACACCGGCACTGCATATTATTTATCCAGTCTACACAATTTCTCTGGCCCTGCGATTGTACACATTCATTCAGAGCAGCCAAAGCCTCCCTGAGCAACAAGTGGAGGTTCTCAAGCATAAATTTTAAATGTAGAAATATCAGAATCAGGTTAAATCATCTTCCCTGAGTAAAAAAAAAAATCACCCACAGACTAAGCATATTGTGAGGTAGTATCATACATGGTTCTTAAAGCGTCTGTATGCTCTGTATCTACCCCCAGAGCTAACTGCTTTCCTTTAATTTCAGGTAGTCTGACTAATACTGCTGCCAGAATATTATTCACCACCTTTGCCATGTCTTGTAAAATAAACGCTATGGGCGCCCTTGATGTACTTGGCGCCATTTGAGCGTGAGTCCCTGAAGCGGGAGTCGAAGGGTCTGACACGTGGGGAGAGTTAGTCGGCATAACTTTCCCCTCGACAGAATCCCCTGGTAAAAGAAACGCTATGGGTGCCCTTGATGTACTTGGCGCCATTTGAGCGTGAGTCCCTGAAGCGGGAGTCGAAGGGTCTGACACGTGGGGAGAGTTAGTCGGCATAACTACCCCCACGACAGAATCCTCTGGTGATAATGTTTTTAAAGACAAAAAATGATCTTTATTGTTTAACATGAAATCAGTACATCTGGTACACATTCTAAGATGGGGTTCCACCATGGCTTTAAAACATAATGAACACAGAGCTTCCTCTATGTCAGACATGTTAGAACAGACTAATAATGAGACTAGTAAGCTTGGAAAACCCTTTAAATCAAGTTAACAAGCAAATATATAAAACGTTACTGTGCCTTTAAGAGAAACAAATTTTGTCAAAATTTGAAAAACAGTGAAAAAAGGGCAGTAAAACAAACGAAATTTTTACAGTACATGTAATAAGGTAACAGAGCATTGCACCCACTTGCAAATGGATGATTAACCCCTTAATGCAAAAAACAGATAAAAAAAAAAAAAAAAAAAAAGACAGACGTTTTTAAAAACAGACACAACAAACTGCCACAGCCAACAGTGGGAGGCTTCAGTTAACTGTTTCTATGCAAAATTTAAGCCAGCCATGTGGAAAAAAACTTAGGCCCCAATAAGTTTTATCACCAAACATATGTTAAAAAACGATTAAACATGCCAGCAAACATTTTAAAACACATTTTTACAAGAGTATGTATCTCTATTAATAAGCCTGATACCAGTCGCTATCGCTGCATTTAAGGCTTTACTTACATTACTTCGGTATCAGCAGTATTTTCTTAGTCAATTCCATTCCTAGAAAAATATTTTACTGCACATACCTTATCTGCAGGAAAACCTGCACGCCATTCCCCCTCTGAAGTACCTCACTCCTCAGAATGTGTGAGAACAGCAAATGGATCTTAGTTACGTCTGCTAAGATCATAGAAAAACGCAGGCAGATTCTTCTTCCAAATACTGCCTGAGATAAACAGCACACTCCGGTGCCATTTAAAAATAACAAACTTTTGATTGAAGAATAAACTAAGTAGAAAGCACCACAGACTCTCACGACCTATCTATGTTGAGGCTTGCAAGAGAATGACTGAATATGGCAGTTAGGGGAGGAGCTATATAGCAGCTTTGCTGTGGGTGGACTCTTGCAGCTTCCTGTTGGGAAGGAGAATATATTCCATAAGTAATGGATGATCCGTGGACTGAATACACTTAACAAGAGAAAATGTTCACTTTTTCACTAACTTTGGGTTTCTCACTGAAATTATTTACAAACAGCTTGTGCAATTATGGCACAAATGGTTGTAAATGCTTCTCTGGGATCCCCTTTGTTCATAAATAGCAGACATATATGGCTTTGGCATTGCTTTTTGGTAATTAGAAGGCCGCTAAATTCCGCTGCGCACCAAACTTGTATTATGTCCAGCAGTGACGGGGTTAATTAGGTAGCTTGTAGGGAGCTTGAAGGGTTAATTTTAGCTTTAGTGTAGAAATCAGTCTCCCACCTGTCACATCCCACCCCCTGAACCCTCCCAAACAGCTCTCTTCCCTCCCCCACCCCACAATTGTCCCCGCGTATCTAAAGTACTGGCAAGAAAGTCTGCCAGTACTAAAATAAAAGTTTTTTTGTTTTTTTTTCCATTATTTAAAAAAAAAAAAAAAAAACATATTCTGCTGTGTAGGATCCCCCCTTAGCCCCCAACCTGCCTGATCCCCCCCCAAGGAGCTCTCCCTCCCCCCACTATTAGCCACCATTTTGGGTACTGGCAGCTGTCTGCCAGTACCCACTTTGCAAAATAACTTTATTTTTATTTTATAAACCTAACTTTTTCTGTAGTGTAGCTGCCCCCCTCCATACCCTACACCCTCCCCCTCCCAGATCACCCCTCCTCTGCACCCACCACCCTCTCTCAGCAAAAACAAAATCCCCAGCAACAAGTTCAGCAACTGCCTTAGATCGTGGCCGGCCGGAAGAAAGTTCCCAAGTGATGGGCCGCCCACCCACCTCCCCTTCAATAGCTCCCACCCACCAACGATCGGCACCATCACTAGCCGATGCAGAGAGGGCCACATAGATCGCTTCCAGCCGCTTGAAACCCTTGACGACGTACATGAGTCGTTAAGGGGTTAATAAAAGGCTTATTTTAACTGCAATCTCGTGAGTATAACCAGTTTGTGCGCCTGCCACATTGTCTGAAATCTGCTACACTATTGTGAGCTCTTTTATTTTGGAGGTGAAAGCAACAATGTTGACTCAGAGGACGTGGGCAACTTGGTTCCCTGGAGGTGACACAGCGCCGTCACTTTCAACACTTACTGCTTCTATACACAGTTTGGGAGAACCGTGGCTGGCAGTGAGCACCTGAAGGGAAGTGCTAACATTGTTTCATACTTTATCCTTTCTAAAATCCTTAGTAGCCTGAAGATAAAACTTCAAGGCACGAACCACGTCCAAATTATGAAGCAAACTGTCACGAATACCCCATGATTGAGATGCCAAGGGGTTAATTCTCTTTAGTCTGTGAGCTAAAAAACTGATTTTCAAGCAGAACTGTGTCCTGTGTTTATATGGTTTGTTTTTTGTGATAAAACCAGACCCCATTATAAATTGTTTCAGAGTTCCACTTGAATAAATGTCATCATATAGGCATTGGTGCATTGAGGCAGTAAAAGGGTCGGTTTTAGAGACACAGAGCAGTGCTTCTTCCCAGAAACTGATAAGGTCCATAAAGGGACATGAGTATAATGTAGATGTGTTTAAAACATGTTATGACAGATGAAGGTAAATATGGCAACCATGTCATATTTGGTATCAAATTGAGTCTCACAATGTAAATAAGAGATTGCCTTTCTGTCTATATGAAAATGGATGTATCTAGCAGAAATTATGATGTGTTCTATAATTTCAGGCAAAGACTTAGGGTTTATTGACAGTCGCAAAAGATAAGTGGCTTCTAAGCCCCTGCAAAGAGGGTTGGGCAAGCAACTTGATCTCTGGAAAAAATGTATAAGAATCCTGTGTTAACAATGAAATTGTCATTCTTACAAGGGAAGCTGTTCTACAGAGTAAGAACCCATTGCTTCATGCCATCTCCCTGGCACACAGATTTCAAAGACTAGTACAGTATAAGGTTTCTATTTTCTTCTTTTTATTTTGAAAAACGGTTTGCTTGTGTGTAATATTATTTGTAACAATTTTTTTTTTTATTATTAATAATGAATTGTGCATAATAATTTTTGGCATAATAAATAATTCATTTATTAAGCTTTGGCCTTTCTCTAATATTTGAACCACGTTACTGAAAAAGACTGGAGTATTAGAACTGTATATTTTAGGTTACTTTCTGCTAAATTGTATTCTGAGAGTTAATGTGTAAATCTGGGGTTTCCTTAAGATTTCCCATATCATATAATCTTAAGTGGTGGAAGCTAGATATTATAGTTAGTTTAGTGTGGGTGGCATTAAATTAGAGTTCTGGGTATTTCTTTTATGTCTAGTACAGACTAAAAAGTGTTGTTAACCCTTGCACCCACTGAACTAAATCACAAGCTTGCCTGGCATGGCTAGATTGTGACATATTAGTGACAGTAGAAGGGGTCTGATAACCCTTTCTGTGCCAAACAAGTGACTGGCGCAGGGTTGGATAACCCTGGTCGTCACACAAACGTTCCTTCGGAGGAGGAGGATTAGGACATAAAGAAGGAACCGCAATCTCTTGATTGATGTTGCGGTCTGACACGACCTTAGGGAGAAACCCTAACTTAGTACGTAGGACAGTCTTATCAGAGTAGAACACCAGATAAGGAGGCTCACATTGCAAAGCGGCAATCTCAAACTCTGCGTGCAGAAGCAATAGCCAGTAAAAAAAGAACTTTCGAGGACAACAACTTTATGTCAATTTCATGCATAGACTCAAACGAAGCCCGCTGCAAACCTTAAGAACCAGATTCAGACTCCAAGGAGAAGCCGAAGATCTGAACACAGTTCTGATCCTAATCAGAGCCTTTAACAAAAGACTCAACATCTGAAAGCTCCGAGAGCCTCTTGTGCAGTAAAACAGACTGGGCCGAAATATGTCCACTCAGGGAACTAGCAGAAAGACACTTCTCCAGTCCATCCTGGAGAAACGATAGGACCCTGGCAACCTTAACTTTATGCCAGGGAAATCCACGCTCTTCACACCAGAATAAATCGGTTCTCCACAACTTATGATAGATGCGACGAGTAACCGGCTTACGAGTTTGAATGAGAGTATCAATAACTCTCATAAAAACCTCTCTTGGCTAGGACTAAGCGTTCAATCTCCACGCAGTCAGCCTCAGAGAATCTAGATTTTGATGAACAAAAGAACCTTGTTCCAGCAGATCCCTGCGATAAGGTAACTTCCATGGAGGAGAAGATGACATCCCCACCAGATCCGCAAACCACATCCTTCGCGGCCACGATGAAGCATTCAGTATCACTGACGCCTGCTCCTACTTGATGCGGGCCACTACATGAGGAAGGAGTGGTAACGGCGGGAAAAGATAGATTAGACTGAACCTCCAAGGCACTGCTAATGCATCTATTAGGGCCACCTGAGGATCCCTGGACCTCGACTCATATCTGGGTAGTTTGGCATTGAGACGCCATGAGATCTCCGGCATCCCCCACCTGTTTCATATCTCCGCAAACACTTCGGGATGGAGAAACCATTCCTCTGGATGAAAAGATTGTCTGCTGAGAAAATCCGCTTCCCAGTTGTCCACACCCAGAATGTGGATCGCTGATGGTGAACAGCTGTGAGCCTCCGCCCACTACAAAATCCAAGATACTTCCCACATTGCTAGGGAGCTTCTCATTCCCTCCTGATTGTTGATGTAAGACACCGAGGTTATATTGTCTGATTGGAATCTGATCAACCTAGACGAACCCAGAAGAGGCCAAGTCTTCAGAGCATTGTAGACTGCTCAAAGTACTAGAATCAGCAGGGAGTGTTCCTGATGAGACCACAGGCCCTGTGCCTTCTTTGCACCACAAACAGCTCCACATCCTGATAGACTCGCGCCCATAGTCACAATCTCCCAGGATGGTCTTAGAAAGGATGTCCCTCTGGACAGAGCCACCAGAGAGCGATGCTCTCGACTGACTGTCCAGGGAAATCTGTTGAGACAGATCCAAATGATCACCGTTCCACTGGCTCAGCATGCACAGCTGTAATGGTCTGAGACAGAACCTGGCAAAGGGAATTATGTCCATGCTGGACACCATGAGACCAATTACCTCCATACATTGAGCCACAGATGGCCTTAAGGAGGTCCGGAGGGCAAGACATGCCAAAGCTAGCTTGCAGCGTCTCTAGTCTGTTAGAAATATTCTCATGGATATGGAGTCTATTACAGTACCCAGGAATTCTACCCTGGTGCTTGGAATAAGATAACTATTTTCTAAATTTGCTAGCTTGTGATCGAAGAAGTGAGATAAGAGATAACGAATGGTCATCCGCCAGACGAAAAGATGGTGCTTAAACCAGAATGTCCACCAATTAGGGAGCTACTGCTATACTTCGGGTTCTGGCGACGGCCAGGAGAGCCCCAGAACCTTTGTAAAGATTCTCTGAGCAGTAGCTAGACCAAACTGAAGTGCAATGAACTGGAAGTGCTGATTCAGGAACGCAAACCTTAGGAACTGGAAGTTGTCCCTGTGGATTGGAATGTGAAGGTAGGCATCCTTCAGATCTATAGTTGTCATTAACTGTCCTTCCTGAACTAGAGGAAGGATGGACCTTATTGTCTCCATCTTGAACGAGGGGACATTTAGAAACTTGTTTAAGCACTTTAGGTCCAGAATCGGGCGGAAAGTTCCCTCCTCCTTTGGGACCACGAACAGGTTTGAATAGCATACCAAACCTCTTTCTGAGATAGGAACCGGGACAATGACCCCTAAGGAGGACAGATAGCGCACGCACCCCAGAAAGGCTTCCCTCTATTTTGGTCTTGAAGACAAGCCCTTGGCTGGCTGAGATTTGAAACCTTTCTTGTATCCCTGAGCTATGACCTCCAGGACCAATGGATCCTGCACGTCCCTGAACCAAGCATCTGAAAACAGCAACATTCTGCCCCCTACACAATACAGCACCGGATCAGGGAGCCGCCCTTTCATGCCGACTTTGTCTAGGTGGGCTTCTTGCTCTGCTTGGATTTATTTCAGCATTGAGCCGGCTTCCAAGTACTCTTGGTTTGCTCAGGCTTAGAGAAGGACTGCTGACATTGGGACTTCTCAGAGTGAAAATTAGATCCTTGTCCCTTAGACTTGTTCTTTTTATCTTGCGGTAGGAAGGCACCCTTGCCCCTGTAACCGTGGAGATAATGAAGTCCAGGCCTGGACCAAATTAGATATTTCCCTTAAAGGGAAGGGAAAGTAGTCCAGACTTAGAAGTCATGTCCGCAGACCAGGACTTCAGCCAGAGCGCCTGATGGGTCTGTACTGAAAAAACTGAAATCTTAGCATTCAGGCGAATAATCTGCATGTTTGCATCACAGATAAAAGAATTAGCAATTCTCAATGGTTTAATTATTTCTTGGATAACGTCGTGGGGACAGTACATCTCGATTAAATCCGCTAAGGAGTCGCACAAGTAGGCCGCAGCTTCAATAACTGAGGCAACAGCCGCTGCTGGTTGAAACAAGTACCCCGTATGCTGAAACATTTTTCTGAGAAAAGCTTCCATCTTCTTATCCATCGGCTCTCTGAACGACGAACTATCATCAAGTGGGATAGTAGTACGCTTAGCCAGCGTGGAGATAGCGCCATCCACCTTAGGGCTGGAACCCCACAACTCCAGTTGAGTGTCCGGGAATAATTTTTTAAAGAAAGACGATGGGGAAAAGGAAGATACAATTCTATCCCACTCATTTTTAATAATGTTCGCCATTTTTACAGGTACAGGAAAAGTTAGCGAGGCTGCCCTGTCCTTGTCCACCCTGTATAATTTAGGGATCAAAGGTTCATAAGTCAACTTGGCCTCTGGAACCTCTAATGTAGACAGAACCTCCTTAAGAAGAAAACGTGAGTGTTCAATCTTGAATCTAAAGGCTGGTTCCTCCGTAGCCAGAGGCCTCGAGGTAGCAGACTCTGATCCAGAAAGTTCAACCTCTGAAGACTCAGAGTGTGACCCATCCTTGGATAATTGAAAGACAGATAAATCCAATAAATCACTGGATGACCCCTGGACAGGAGAGCTATGTTTAACCTTTCGCTTGCACTTGGCAGGGCGAGGTAAAGCACTAAGGGCCTCAGATACCGCCGTCTTTAACTGCGCGGTAAAGTTTGATGGTAAAAGGTTCCCTTCAGATGAAGGATCAGGCGTGCTACAGGAAGCTGCATGTGATGAGGAAGATGACTGATGGGTATGCACCTCACGAGACGGCAAGTCCTCAGAGGTGGATGGCTCAGTGGTACTAAAGGGGTTAACCTTCTTAGACATAATAACCTTGTTGATGCATAATGCATATGGAACATAGTTGAGAGGGCGGGCATACCAAGTCCTCCTCACAATATAGACAGGTATTACTATTAGGAATAGAGGGAGTACCCTCAAAAATATCAGAATCCTCCATAGCTTGCGCTTATGACAGTAGGACACAGAATAAAACTCTTATTTCTCACAAAAACAGCACCTTTATACTCCCAATGGCTGTAGCACTCACCACTATCTAGACCCAGGCAAACAGAGAAACAAACGTCTTCTCCGACAGCTAGCTCGGTCAGGAAAGAGAAAACTAAAGTGTGACCACTCCCGGTCACATGGTGCGCAAGGCAGGACCGCCCTAAAAAAACACGCCTATCTACAAGCTGTGCAGTGTTCAAAGTGAAAGTAAAAACCTGGGTGTTCCAAACGCATAACAAAAAAACAGTCTATGAGCCCAATAAACCTCACACATAAAGCAGCATAAAAATCAAATCACCACATTTGATTAATCCCCACTGTTCAATAACCTCCGTCAGGAGATATTAACCCCAGATTCTCTTAAGATAAAGAGTCACACTGTGAGCCTGTCTTCTAGCGTTTTCAACATATGTAAAAAATTGAAACAATCTTACCAGAATCCATGCTGTGGAACAGAAACACAGCCTCTCAAGTGTGAGTCTTGTAGGATCGCTCCTGACATGGACTTGAGTGAAGAAAGCAGGCAGTTAAACTCGTCAACACTGATTGCTTAAGGAGCTGTTAGCAGAAAGACTCTCCCTGCATCTCCAGACTAACTTTCGTCAATGCTCTCACTGAGAGGCCGACAAGACTACCTAAAACACAGTCCAATATCGAAGGGTAGATACCCCTCCCGAGGAACAACTCCAAAATCTTCTGACACTTCTCTGCCATCCTCCTGTGATGAAAGGCAAAGAATGACTGGGGGATAGGGGAAGTGGGAGAGGTATTTAAGCCTTTGGTTGAGGTGTCTTTGCCGCCTCCTGGTGGCCAGGTTCAGTATTTCCCAACAGTAAGGAATGAAGCCGTGGACTCTCCTTATATTAAGGAAATTTATTTATTTCAAGGTTGTGAGTTTACAACCTTACTCCTAATAATTACATCACCTGGTCACCAGGAGGAGGCAAAGACACCCCACACCAGAGCTTTAAGTATCCCTCCTACTTCCCTCTCTCGCGCAGTAGTAGGTATTGCCAAGTTAACAAAGTAAAGAAAGAGATAAGTGGGATAAATTATGTTTTCTTTCTAATGGTTACTAGAGGCCACAACCTTACTCTTGGGAACCAATACGCAATCTGTGAAGTCCAAGAACATTTTTAAGTGGCACAAAGAAAAATAGAATTTATGTTTACCTGATAAATTTCTTTCTCCTACGGTGTATCCGATCCACGGCTTCATCCTTACTTGTGGGATATTCTCAATCCCTACAGGAAGTGGCAAAGAGAGCACACAGCAGAGCTGTCCATATAGCTCCCCACAGGCTCCGCCCCCCCCCAGTCATTCGACCGACGGTTAGGAGAAAAAGGAGAACCATACGGTGCAGTGGTGACTGTAGTTTACAAAAATAAATTTAAACCTGACCAAATGCCAGGGTGGGCCGTGGACCGGATACACCGTAGGAGAAAGAAATTTATCAGGTAAACATAAATTCTGTTTTCTCCTACATTGGTGTATCCAGTCCACGGCTTCATCCTTACTTGTGGGAACCAATACCAAAGCTTTAGGACACGGATG
The DNA here is from genome assembly GCF_027579735.1 of Bombina bombina. Lineage (NCBI taxonomy): Eukaryota > Metazoa > Chordata > Amphibia > Anura > Bombinatoridae > Bombina > Bombina bombina. The sequence goes on along the minus strand of NC_069507.1, from coordinate 127,329,996 downwards.
AAGGGAGGGAACAAGTCAGGTAACCTAAACGGAAGGCACCACTGCTTGTAAAACCTCTCTCCCAAAAATAGCCTCCGAAGAAGCAAAAGTATCGAATTTGTAAAATTTGGCAAATGTATGCAGTGAAGACCAAGTCGCTGCCTTACAGATCTGTTCAACAGAAGCCTCATTCTTGAAAGCCCATGTGGAAGCCACAGCTCTAGTAGAGTGAGCTGTAATTCGTTCAGGAGGCTGCCTTCCAGCAGTCTCATAAGCCAACCGGATGATGCTTTTCAACCAGAAAGACAGAGAGGTCGCAGTCGCCTTTTGACCTCTCCTCTTGCCAGAATAGACGACAAACAAGGACGATGTTTGTCTGAAGTCTTTAGTTGCTTTTAGATAAAACTTCAAAGCACGAACCACATCAAGATTGTGTAACAGACGTTCCTTGTTAGAAACTGGATTAGGACACAGAGAAGGAACAACTATTTCCTGGTTAATATTCTTATTGGAAACCACTTTTGGAAGAAAACCAGGCTTGGTACGTAAAAACATAATTTATGCTTACCTGATAAATTTATTTCTCTTGTAGTGTATCCAGTCCACGGATCATCCATTACTTGTGGGATATTCTCCTTCCCAACAGGAAGTTGCAAGAGGATCACCCACAGCAGAGCTGCTATATAGCTCCTCCCCTCACTGCCATATCCAGTCATTCGACCGAAACAAGACGAGAAAGGAGAAACCATAGGGTGCAGTGGTGACTGTAGTTTAATTAAAATTTAGATCTGCCTTAAAAGGATAGGGCAGGCCGTGGACTGGATACACTACAAGAGAAATAAATGTATCAGGTAAGCATAAATTATGTTTTCTTTCTAATGGTTACTAGAGGCCACAACCTTACTCTTGGGAACCAATACGCAATCTGTGAAGTCCAAGAACATTTTTAAGTGGCACAAAGAAAAATAGAATTTATGTTTACCTGATAAATTTCTTTCTCCTACGGTGTATCCGATCCACGGCTTCATCCTTACTTGTGGGATATTCTCAATCCCTACAGGAAGTGGCAAAGAGAGCACACAGCAGAGCTGTCCATATAGCTCCCCACAGGCTCCGCCCCCCCCAGTCATTCGACCGACGGTTAGGAGAAAAAGGAGAACCATACGGTGCAGTGGTGACTGTAGTTTACAAAAATAAATTTAAACCTGACCAAATGCCAGGGTGGGCCGTGGACCGGATACACCGTAGGAGAAAGAAATTTATCAGGTAAACATAAATTCTGTTTTCTCCTACATTGGTGTATCCAGTCCACGGCTTCATCCTTACTTGTGGGAACCAATACCAAAGCTTTAGGACACGGATGAAGGGAGGGAACAAGTCAGGTAACCTAAACGGAAGGCACCACTGCTTGTAAAACCTCTCTCCCAAAAATAGCCTCCGAAGAAGCAAAAGTATCGAATTTGTAAAATTTGGCAAATGTATGCAGTGAAGACCAAGTTGCTGCCTTACAGATCTGTTCAACAGAAGCCTCATTCTTAAATGCCCATGTGGAAGCCACAGCTCTAGTAGAATGAGCTGTAATTCGTTCAGGAGGCTGCCTTCCAGCAGTCTCCTAGGCCAACCGGATGATGCTTTTCAACCAGAAAGACAGAGAGGTCGCAGTCGCCTTTTGACCTCTCCTCTTGCCAGAATAGACGACAAACAAGGACGATGTTTGTCTGAAGTCTTTAGTTGCTTTTAGATAAAACTTCAAAGCACGAACCACATCAAGATTGTGTAACAGACGTTCCTTGTTAGAAACTGGATTAGGACACAGAGAAGGAACAACTATTTCCTGGTTAATATTCTTATTGGAAACCACTTTTGGAAGAAAACCAGGCTTGGTACGTAAAAACATAATTTATGCTTACCTGATAAATTTATTTCTCTTGTAGTGTATCCAGTCCACGGATCATCCATTACTTGTGGGATATTCTCCTTCCCAACAGGAAGTTGCAAGAGGATCACCCACAGCAGAGCTGCTATATAGCTCCTCCCCTCACTGCCATATCCAGTCATTCGACCGAAACAAGACGAGAAAGGAGAAACCATAGGGTGCAGTGGTGACTGTAGTTTAATTAAAATTTAGATCTGCCTTAAAAGGATAGGGCAGGCCGTGGACTGGATACACTACAAGAGAAATAAATGTATCAGGTAAGCATAAATTATGTTTTCTCTTAAGTGTATCCAGTCCACGGATCATCCATTACTTGTGGGATACCAATACCAAAGCTAAAGTACACGGATGATGGGAGGGACAAGGCAGGTACTTAAACGGAAGGAACCACTGCCTGTAGAACCTTTCTCCCAAAAACAGCCTCCGAAGAAGCAAAAGTGTCAAATTTGTAAAATTTTGAAAAGGTGTGAAGCGAAGACCAAGTCGCAGCCTTGCAAATCTGTTCAACAGAGGCCTCATTTTTAAAGGCCCAGGTGGAAGCCACAGCTCTAGTAGAATGAGCTGTAATCCTTTCAGGGGGCTGCTGTCCAGCAGTCTCATAGGCTAAGCGTATTATGCTCCGAAGCCAAAAGGAGAGAGAGGTTGCCGAAGCTTTTTGACCTCTCCTCTGTCCAGAGTAAACGACAAACAGGGAAGATGTTTGACGAAAATCTTTAGTAGCCTGTAAGTAAAACTTCAAGGCACGGACTACGTCCAGATTATGCAAAAGACGTTCCTTCTTTGAAGAAGGATTAGGACACAATGATGGAACAACAATCTCTTGATTGATATTCCTGTTAGAAACCACCTTAGGTAAAAACTCAGGTTTGGTACGCAGAACTACCTTGTCTGAATGAAAAATCAGATAAGGAGAATCACAACGTAAGGCAGATAACTCAGAGACTCTTCGAGCCGAGGAAATAGCCATCAAAAACAGAACTTTCCAAGATAAAAGTTTAATATCAATGGAATGAAGGGGTTCAAACGGAACTCCCTGAAGAACTTTAAGAACCAAGTTTCAGCTCCACGGGGGAGCAACAGTTTTAAACACAGGCTTAATCCTAACCAAAGCCTGACAAAATGCCTGGACGTCTGGAACTTCTGCCAGACGCTTGTGCAAAAGAATAGACAGAGCAGAGATCTGTCCTTTTAAAGAACTAGCTGATAAGCCTTTGTCCAAACCCTCTTGGAGAAAGGACAATATCCTAGGAATCCTAACCTTACTCCATGAGAAACTCTTGGATTCACACCAATAAAGATATTTACGCCATATCTTATGGTAGATTTTCCTGGTGACAGGCTTCCGAGCCTGTATTAAGGTATCAATGACTGACTCGGAGAAGCCACGCCTTGATAGAATCAAGCGTTCAATCTCCATGCAGTCAGTCTCAGAGAAAGTAGATTTGGATAATTGAAAGGACCTTGTATTAGAAGGTCCTGCCTCAGAGGCAGAGTCCATGGTGGAAGAGATGACATGTCCACTAGGTCTGCATACCAGGTCCTGCGTGGCCACGCAGGCGCTATCAGAATCACCGATGCTCTCTCCTGTTTGATTTTGGCAATCAGTCGAGGGAGCAGGTTGAAGAACCAAGGAGCTGCTAGAGCATCTATCAGCGTTGCTCCCGGGTCCCTGGACCTGGATCCGTAACAAGGAAGCTTGGCGTTCTGGCGAGAAGCCATGAGATCCAGTTCTGGTTTGCCCCAACGATGGACCAGTTGAGCAAACACCTCCGGATGGAGTTCCCACTCCCCCGGATGAAAAGTCTGACGACTTAGAAAATCCGCCTCCCAGTTCTCTACGCCTGGGATGTGGATCGCTGACAGGTGGCAAGAGTGAGACTCTGCCCAGCGAATTATCTTTGAGACTTCTAACATCGCTAGGGAACTCCTGGTTCCCCCTTGATGGTTGATGTAAGCCACAGTCGTGATGTTGTCCGACTGAAATCTGATGAACCTCAGTGTTGCTAACTGAGGCCAAGCTAGAAGAGCATTGAATATTGCTCTTAACTCCAGAATGTTTATTGGGAGGAGTTTCCCCTCCTGAGTCCACGATCCCTGAGCCTTCAGGGAGTTCCAGACTGCGCCCCAACCTAGAAGGCTGGCATCTGTTGTTACAATCGTCCAATCTGGCCTGCGAAAGGTCATACCCTTGGACAGATGGACCCGAGAAAGCCACCAGAGAAGAGATTTAGTAGAGGGGACAAATCTGAGTAATCCCCATTCCACTGACTTAGCATGCATAATTGCAGCGGTCTGAGATGCAGGCACGCAAATGGCACTATGTCCATTGCCGCTACCATTAAGCCGATTACTTCCATGCACTGAGCCACTGACGGGCATGGAATGGAATGAAGGACACGGCAAGCATTTAGAAGTTTTGATAACCTGGACTCCGTCATGTAAATTTTCATCTCTACAGAATCTATAAGAGTCCCTAGGAAGGAGACTCTTGTGAGTGGTGATAGAGAACTCTTTTCCACGTTCACTTTCCACCCATGCAACCTCAGAAATGCCAGAACTATCTCTGTATGAGACTTGGCAATTTGAAAGCTTGACGCCTGTATCAGGATGTCGTCTAGATACGGAGCCACCGCCATGCCTCGCGGTCTTAGAACCGCCAGAAGTGAGCCCAGAACCTTTGTAAAAATTCTCGGGGCAGTGGCCAACCGGAAGGGAAGAGCTACAAATTGGTAATGCCTGTCTAGAAAGGCAAACCTTAGGAACCGATGATGATCTTTGTGAATCGGTATGTGAAGGTAGGCATCCTTTAAGTCCACTGTGGTCATGTACTGACCCTCTTGGATCATGGGTAGGATGGGCCGAATAGTTTCCATTTTGAATGATGGAACTCTGAGGAATTTGTTTAAGATCTTTAGATCCAAGATTGGTCTGAAGGTTCCCTCTTTCTTGGGAACCACAAACAGATTTGAATAAAATCCCTGTCCTTGTTCCGTCCGCGGAACTGGATGGATCACTCCCATTACTAGGAGGTCTTGCACACAGCTTAGGAATGCCTCTTTCTTTATCTGGTTTGATGATAACCTTGAAAGATGAAATCTCCCTTGTGGAGGAGAAGCTTTGAAGTCCAGAAGATATCCCTGAGATATGATCTCCAACGCCCAGGGATCCTGAACATCTCTTGCCCACGCCTGGGCTAAGAGAGAAAGTCTGCCCCCCACTAGATCCGTTTCCGGATAGGGGGCCGTTCCTTCATGCTGTCTTGGGGGCAGCAGCAGGCTTCCTGGCCTGCTTGCCCTTGTTCCAGGACTGGTTAGGTTTCCAGGCCTGTCTGGAATGAGCAACAGTTCCCTCTTGTTTTGAAGCGGAGGAAGTTGATGCTGCTCCTGCCTTGAAATTTCGAAACTCACGAAAATTAGACTGTTTGGCCTTTGATTTGGCCCTGTCCTAAGGAAGGGTATGACCCTTGCCTCCAGTAATGTCAGCAATAATTTCCTTCAAGCCAGGCCCGAATAAGGTCTGCCCCTTGAAAGGAATGTTGAGTAATTTAGACTTTGAAGTCACGTCAGCTGACCAGGATTTAAGCCATAGTGCCCTACACGCCTGGATGGCGAATCCGGAATTCTTAGCCGTTAGTTTAGTCAAATGAACAATGGCATCAGAAACACATTAGTTCGCTAGCTTAAGCGTTCTAAGCTTGTCAATAATTTCATTCAATGGAGCTGTCTGGATGGCCTCTTCCAGGGCCTCAAACCAGAATGCCGCTGCAGCAGTGACAAGCGCAATGCATGCAAGGGGCTGTAAAATAAAACCTTGTTGAATAAACATTTTCTTAAGGTAACCCTCCAATTTTTTATCCATTGGATCTGAAAAAGCACAACTGTCCTCAACCGGGATAGTGGTACGCTTTGCTAAAGTAGAAACTGCTCCCTCCACCTTAGGGACCGTCTGCCATAAGTCCCATGTAGTGGCGTCTATTGGAAACATTTTTCTAAATATAGGAGGTGGGGAAAAGGGCACACCGGGTCTATCCTACTCCTTGCTAATAATTTCTGTAAGCCTTTTAAGGTATAGGAAAAACGTCAGTACACACCGGCACCGCATAGTATCTATCCAGCCTACACAATTTCTCTGGAATTGCAACTGTGTTACAGTCATTCAGAGCAGCTAATACCTCCCCAAGCAATACACGGAGGTTTTCAAGCTTAAATTTAAAATTAGAAATCTCTGAATCAGGTTTCCCCGAGTCAGAGATGTCACCCACAGACTGAATCTCTCCGTCCTCATGTTCTGCATACTGTGACGCAGTATCAGACATGGCTCTAACAGCATTTGCGCACTCTGTATCTCTCCTAACCCCAGAGCTATCGCGCTTGCCTCTTAATTCAGGCAATCTAGATAATACCTCTGACAGGGTATTATTCATGATTGCAGCCATGTCCTGCAAGGTAATCGCTATGGGCGTCCCTGATGTAATTGGCGCCATATTAGCGTGCGTCCCCTGAGCGGGAGGCGAAGTGTCTGACACGTGGGGAGAGTTAGTCGGCATAACTTCCCCCTCGACAGAACCCTCTGGTGATAATTCTTTTATAGATAAAGACTGATCTTTACTGTTTAAGGTGAAATCAATACATTTAGTACACATTCTCCTATGGGGCTCCACCATGGCTTTCAAACATAATGAACAAGTAGGTTCCTCTGTATCAGACATGTTTAAACAGACTAGCAATGAGACTAGCAAGCTTGGAAAACACTTTAAAACAAGTTTACAAGCAATATAAAACACGTTACTGCGCCTTTAAGAAACACAAATTTTCCCAAATTTTGAAATAACAGTGAAAAAATGCAGTTACACTAACAAAATTTTTACAGTGTATGTAATAAGTTAGCAGAGCATTGCACCCACTTGCAAATGGATGATTAACCCCCCTTAATACCAAAAACGGAATAACAAATGACAAAAACGTTTTTTAAACAGTCACAACAACTGCCACAGCTCTACTGTGGCTTTTTACCTCTCTCAATACGACTTTTGAAGCCTTTTGAGCCCTTCAGAGAAGTCCTGGATCATGCAGGAAGAAGCTGGATGTCTGTCTCTGTAATTTTTGCTGTGCAAAAAAAACGCCAAAATAGGCCCCTCCCACTCATATTACAACAGTGGGAAGCCTCAGGGAACTGTTTCTAGGCAAAATTCAAGCCAGCCATGTGGAAAAAACTAGGCCCCAATAAGTTTCATCACCAAACATATGTAAAAAACGATTAAACATGCCAGCAAACGTTTTAAAATACATTTTTATAAGAGTATGTATCTCTATTAATAAGCCTGATACCAGTCGCTATCACTGCATTTAAGGCTTTACTTACATTACTTCGGTATCAAAAGAGTGGAAAACAGCACACCAATTACCTCTTCCAGTGGGGCACGGAGTAACAGACTTGCCAAGTCTCACCAATGTCCATAAAATTCAAGAAACTCCAGCCACCAATTTCTTTTAAAAGACCTTTATTCTTTAGTCATGGGTCCCATTGATATACAACGTTTCAAGCCAGCATTAGGCTCTTAGTCATGTACACTTTAGCTATACAGGTTTCTGTTACTTATACCTGCACCTGTTAATCACTCACCTGATGTTAATTAACCCATTCCATAAGGAACACAACCATTGCTGTTGCAACAGTGACATCTTGTGGATGAAAAATATAGTACACCACTTGTTTATATTCTGAATTTTTTAGTGTTCCTTCATGGGATGGATGAACACCATCACATATTCTTAAAACCACATAAAACCTATATACAATTTAAAAAGAGGAGCATAAAATCCCAATATCTATAGAGCCACAGTAATGTGAATCAATGTACATAATACATTCTCATTATCATAAATTTCAAACAAAAAATTATCATACAGAAAAATTTAAAGAGATATATCTTTCCAAAAGCACCTGTTTTCTCAAAAAAAGATCTCAGATCTTATTTGACCATATTTGACCAGTTATTGCTATCCTTAAATATTAATATCTATACCATTAATATGTTTATTAGTCGACTTATCCTTATACTACATAAATGATCCATATACTACATAAATGATTAGAGATCAACAAAACAGACTCCAATCAAAGTCTTTATTTAGACCCCTAGGGGTCAGGCAGTCCAATTTGTGGATCCAGAACATCTCCCTCATTTTGAGGAGATGTTCCCTGTCACCACCCCTTCTTGGTTTCATTACCTGATCTATAATGAGGAATCTAAGTTGACTAATGTTATGACCTGCAGAGAGGAAGTGAGAGGACACAGGAGCCTCCATGTTTTTACATCTTATATTTGATTTATGTTCTGTTATCCTCTCCCTTACCTCTCTGCAGGTCTCGCCTACATAGATAAGTCCACATGGACACTTGATCATATAAATAGCAAAGGTGGTTCTGCATGTGAAATATTTGTTTATTGTAAATTTACGCCCACTAGTTGGATGATAGAAGTTTTTTCCTTTTATCATGGAACTGCAATGACTGCAGTTCAAGCATGGATAACAACCATTATTTTTACTACCAATTGTTGTTTGGATATTTCTTTTAGCAGAACCTATGTCAGTGTGTACAATCAAATCCTTGATACTTTTATTTTTCTTATATGCTACCATGGGCACCTGTTTGAATTCTTCTACTTGTGGATTACATTCCCTTATTATATGCCAGTGTCTTTTCAAGACACCGGTTATTTTTTGGCTGAACCTATTATGTTGAGTGACAAATATTATGTTATTCTCTCCTTTCTTACCTAGATTTCCGTGTTTCTGATTTTGTTTAGGACCAGCTTCTACATTAGCCAATTGTTCCATTATCAAATTTCTAGGGTATTTTCTAGCAATGAATTTGTTCGCCATATCCCCTAACCTTTGTTTGCATTTATTGCTATCTGACACAATTCTCTTAACCCTAGTAAACTGGCTCTTAGGTATTGCTTTAAACACACTCTCTGGGTGGCAGCTGCCATATTGTAGCAAATTATTTTTATCAGTCTTTTTTATATATAGATCAGTTTCTAAAAAACCTTCTTCTTTGTATACATAAGTGTCCAGGTATTCTATACCCACTTCACTCATATTCATACTAAATTTCAATCCTTGCACTGAGCAATTTAAATCCTCTACAAATGTTAATAGGCTCCCAACGTCGCCCCCCCACACGCCAAACACATCTTCAATAGATCTCCACCAGGAGACCCCATGAGTTTGAAAAAGTGAGTTAGAGTACACAAAGTGTTCCTCAAAGCTGTTCGTAAATATGTTGGCGTATGTGGGGGCGACGTTGGAGCCCATTGCTGTCCCCTGTTTCTGAATGTAGTAAGTATCCATGAACAAAAAATAATTCTGATGTAATATTAAGGTTAATAGATCTGTCAAAAAAACAATTTCTGCAAGTGTATAGTTGCTATCAGTTTTTAAGATGTTCTCAACTGCTGCTATTCCACTTGTGTGCTTAATTGAAGTATACAAGCTGGAAACATCTAGTGTAAATAGTATACATTTCTCACCAACCTGGCCCAAATCTTTAAGTTTAGACAAAAAATCATTTGTATCTCTTATATATGAAGTGGTCTTCTGTATTAAGGGTTGTAAAACTTTATCCAAAAAAACTGAAATGTTTGAAAATACAGATCCTATTCCAGCCACAATAGGGCGCCCAGGTGGTTTAGTCATAGTTTTATGGATCTTAGGTAACACATAAATGACAGGTCTAATAGGATTTTTTTCTAACAGGGCATCTTTAAATTTTTCTGAAATGATCTCCCTCTTAACCGCTAGTTGTAATATATTTTCTATCTCCTTATTGATCTGGCCAGTAGAGTCCCTAGGTAATTTCTCATATACTTGGCTATCTGCTAACTGGCGTTCAATCTCTTGTATATAATCAGACCTATTAAGGATAACTACAGCCCCGCCCTTGTCTGCCTCCTTAATGATTATATCATTGTTGTTTTTTAGTGACTGAATTGCCAATTTGTCTTTCTTGTTCTTTTGTACCAACTTTCTTTTTGTTTCTTTCCTGAGCAAGTTTTTAATTTCTCTCTGAACCAAATTCATATAAGTTGTGACACTGTGAGTAGTTGAAGGTGTAAATTTGCTTTTTTTGGTTATTCCAAAATCTTTAATGTTGTTAAATCTAACATTATTATCAGTGACCTTAGTGTGTGTCAAATTAGTGTCTTTCTGTAAAGAAAAATATATCTTTAATTTAAGTTTCCTAAAAAACCTGTGCAAATCTTGAAAAATTGTGAATTCATTTAAAGAATCATCTAAACAATACGATAATCCCTTATTTAATGCTAAGTGCTCCTCATCGCTGAGGACATAGTCAGACAGATTGTATACCAAACTATCAGTATCATAAGTGACATTATTGTGCACATTCGTGGATGCTAATTGCGGGTTAACCCCCTGTGAAAAAACGTGATTAGAATTATAGATAACATGTCCCAACATTTGATCGTTCAGAGAGTCACTATTAGAATAATTGACAATGTCAGTCTTTGCCCCAACAGGGGATTTCTGTATATGCCTGCATGAATCCTCAACACTGGAAGCAATACCATGGTTAGCATTGGTGTCATGTTCTCTCACAACATTTTCAGACACAGTTCCTTCAACAATCCCCCTTGTTACATTTCTTACCAGCAGCCGGTCCGGGGTATCAGCCCATGTATCCTCACACTGTGTCGGTCTCTCAGTCGGTGTATCTTTAACCACTTCATACCTGACACTTGTGCTGGGCTGCTCTCCTATCCCCTCCGGTCTGTCTGCGTTCAGTAGCGGTAGCCGCCTCTCTGTGCGCCGCGCATGCGGCGTGGTCGCTGACGTTGTGACGTCATCACTGGGCCCGCTCCGCTGTTTCCTGTGTTTCCTCCCGGCCCGGTGATATCGATATCCGAGTCCTCGGTTAAAAAACTTGCAGAGGATTCGGATCCACTCTGGACGTCTCCTTGGCTTGTGGTCTGTCTCACTGGTCTTCTCTGGCCTCGCATACCGCCACTTGAATTTTTGTTGAATCCTGTGTTCTGGCGCCATCTATAGACGGCTCCATGGCAGTAGTCCTGCTCATCTCTTATGAACTTCTGTCGTTTTCGGCTTTCCAGTTGCTTCCTGTAGTCATTTACAGATTTCTCCACGTCCATGACCAGCTTTTTATATTCATCCAGGGGTAAGTTTTTTACAAGTTGTTCTTTCTGTAGATTGATTTTCTCCTTGTATGCATTTATTTCTTGCTGTGCGAACTCCACTGTCCAAGTGATGATGTCAAAGGAGCACTTATTCAATATACTTTCGAATTTGTCAGTGTATTCCTTTCTATCAGCAAATAATGTTGGACATGTGGACATTCTTAACCCCCTGGGTATGCGCTGGACTTTATGGTACTCAGACAGGGTTATAGCATGTAGTTCAAGTACCATTTTTTTCTTGCTCTCTTTCTCCAAGAATCTCCCTGTGGTTTCTGAGGGAGTGATATTTAGAAAGTCTCTATTTCCCACTACTGTGGCATTAATATGCTGGGCAGTCTCCTCATCATACCCAAACACGGTGGGTCCCAATTGTGTATTAGTAATTGTATTAGAGGCCATACCTTCAGCCATATTGGTGTGCACGTTACTCCCAGGGCAGCATGCAGTAGAATCAAAAGAGTGGAAAACAGCACACCAATTACCTCTTCCAGTGGGGCACGGAGTAACAGACTTGCCAAGTCTCACCAATGTCCATAAAATTCAAGAAACTCCAGCCACCAATTTCTTTTAAAAGACCTTTATTCTTTAGTCATGGGTCCCATTGATATACAACGTTTCAAGCCAGCATTAGGCTCTTAGTCATGTACACTTTAGCTATACAGGTTTCTGTTATATAGAAACCTGTATAGCTAAAGTGTACATGACTAAGAGCCTAATGCTGGCTTGAAACGTTGTATATCAATGGGACCCATGACTAAAGAATAAAGGTCTTTTAAAAGAAATTGGTGGCTGGAGTTTCTTGAATTTTATGGACATTGGTGAGACTTGGCAAGTCTGTTACTCCGTGCCCCACTGGAAGAGGTAATTGGTGTGCTGTTTTCCACTCTTTTGATTCTACTGCATGCTGCCCTGGGAGTAACGTGCACACCAATATGGCTGAAGGTATGGCCTCTAATACAATTACTAATACACAATTGGGACCCACCGTGTTTGGGTATGATGAGGAGACTGCCCAGCATATTAATGCCACAGTAGTGGGAAATAGAGACTTTCTAAATATCACTCCCTCAGAAACCACAGGGAGATTCTTGGAGAAAGAGAGCAAGAAAAAAATGGTACTTGAACTACATGCTATAACCCTGTCTGAGTACCATAAAGTCCAGCGCATACCCAGGGGGTTAAGAATGTCCACATGTCCAACATTATTTGCTGATAGAAAGGAATACACTGACAAATTTGAAAGTATATTGAATAAGTGCTCCTTTGACATCATCACTTGGACAGTGGAGTTCGCACAGCAAGAAATAAATGCATACAAGGAGAAAATCAATCTACAGAAAGAACAACTTGTAAAAAACTTACCCCTGGATGAATATAAAAAGCTGGTCATGGACGTGGAGAAATCTGTAAATGACTACAGGAAGCAACTGGAAAGCCGAAAACGACAGAAGTTCATAAGAGATGAGCAGGACTACTGCCATGGAGCCGTCTATAGATGGCGCCAGAACACAGGATTCAACAAAAATTCAAGTGGCGGTATGCGAGGCCAGAGAAGACCAGTGAGACAGACCACAAGCCAAGGAGACGTCCAGAGTGGATCCGAATCCTCTGCAAGTTTTTTAACCGAGGACTCGGATATCGATATCACCGGGCCGGGAGGAAACACAGGAAACAGCGGAGCGGGCCCAGTGATGACGTCACAACGTCAGCGACCACGCCGCACGCGCGGCGCACAGAGAGGCGGCTACCGCTACTGAACGCAGACAGACCGGAGGGGATAGGAGAGCAGCCCAGCACAAGTGTCAGGTATGAAGTGGTTAAAGATACACCGACTGAGAGACCGACACAGTGTGAGGATACATGGGCTGATACCCCGGACCGGCTGCTGGTAAGAAATGTAACAAGGGGGATTGTTGAAGGAACTGTGTCTGAAAATGTTGTGAGAGAACATGACACCAATGCTAACCATGGTATTGCTTCCAGTGTTGAGGATTCATGCAGGCATATACAGAAATCCCCTGTTGGGGCAAAGACTGACATTGTCAATTATTCTAATAGTGACTCTCTGAACGATCAAATGTTGGGACATGTTATCTATAATTCTAATCACGTTTTTTCACAGGGGGTTAACCCGCAATTAGCATCCACGAATGTGCACAATAATGTCACTTATGATACTGATAGTTTGGTATACAATCTGTCTGACTATGTCCTCAGCGATGAGGAGCACTTAGCATTAAATAAGGGATTATCGTATTGTTTAGATGATTCTTTAAATGAATTCACAATTTTTCAAGATTTGCACAGGTTTTTTAGGAAACTTAAATTAAAGATATATTTTTCTTTACAGAAAGACACTAATTTGACACACACTAAGGTCACTGATAAAAATGTTAGATTTAACAACATTAAAGATTTTGGAATAACCAAAAAAAGCAAATTTACACCTTCAACTACTCACAGTGTCACAACTTATATGAATTTGGTTCAGAGAGAAATTAAAAACTTGCTCAGGAAAGAAACAAAAAGAAAGTTGGTACAAAAGAACAAGAAAGACAAATTGGCAATTCAGTCACTAAAAAACAACAATGATATAATCATTAAGGAGGCAGACAAGGGCGGGGCTGTAGTTATCCTTAATAGGTCTGATTATATACAAGAGATTGAACGCCAGTTAGCAGATAGCCAAGTATATGAGAAATTACCTAGGGACTCTACTGGCCAGATCAATAAGGAGATAGAAAATATATTACAACTAGCGGTTAAGAGGGAGATCATTTCAGAAAAATTTAAAGATGCCCTGTTAGAAAAAAATCCTATTAGACCTGTCATTTATGTGTTACCTAAGATCCATAAAACTATGACTAAACCACCTGGGCGCCCTATTGTGGCTGGAATAGGATCTGTATTTTCAGTTTTTTTGGATAAAGTTTTACAACCCTTAATACAGAAGACCACTTCATATATAAGAGATACAAATGATTTTTTGTCTAAACTTAAAGATTTGGGCCAGGTTGGTGAGAAATGTATACTATTTACACTAGATGTTTCCAGCTTGTATACTTCAATTAAGCACACAAGTGGAATAGCAGCAGTTGAGAACATCTTAAAAACTGATAGCAACTATACACTTGCAGAAATTGTTTTTTTGACAGATCTATTAACCTTAATATTACATCAGAATTATTTTTTGTTCATGGATACTTACTACATTCAGAAACAGGGGACAGCAATGGGCTCCAACGTCGCCCCCACATACGCCAACATATTTATGAACAGCTTTGAGGAACACTTTGTGTACTCTAACTCACTTTTTCAAACTCATGGGGTCTCCTGGTGGAGATTTATTGACGATGTGTTTGGCGTGTGGGGGGGCGACGTTGGGAGCCTATTAACATTTGTAGAGGATTTAAATTGCTCAGTGCAAGGATTGAAATTTAGTATGAATATGAGTGAAGTGGGTATAGAATACCTGGACACTTATGTATACAAAGAAGAAGGTTTTTTAGAAACTGATCTATATATAAAAAAGACTGATAAAAAATAATTTGCTACAATATGGCAGCTGCCACCCAGAGAGTGTGTTTAAAGCAATACCTAAGAGCCAGTTTACTAGGGTTAAGAGAATTGTGTCAGATAGCAATAAATGCAAACAAAGGTTAGGGGATATGGCGAACAAATTCATTGCTAGAAAATACCCTAGAAATTTGATAATGGAACAATTGGCTAATGTAGAAGCTGGTCCTAAACAAAATCAGAAACAAGGAAATCTAGGTAAGAAAGGAGAGAATAACATAATATTTGTCACTCAACATAATAGGTTCAGCCAAAAAATAACCGGTGTCTTGAAAAGACACTGGCATATAATAAGGGAATGTAATCTACAAGTAGAAGAATTCAAACAGGTGCCCATGGTAGCATATAAAAAAAATAAAAGTATCAAGGATTTGATTGTACACACTGACATAGGTTCTGCTAAAATAAATATCCAAACAACAATTGGTAGTAAAAATAATGGTTGTTATCCATGCTTGAACTGCAGTCATTGCAGTTCCATGATAAAAGGAAAAAACTTCTATCATCCAACTAGTGGGCGTAAATTTACAATAAACAAATATTTCACATGCAGAACCACCTTTGCTATTTATATGATCAAGTGTCCATGTGGACTTATCTATGTAGGCGAGACCTGCAGAGAGGTAAGGGAGAGGATAACAGAACATAAATCAAATATAAGATGTAAAAACATGGAGGCTCCTGTGTCCTCTCACTTCCTCTCTGCAGGTCATAACATTAGTCAACTTAGATTCCTCATAATAGATCAGGTAATGAAACCAAGAAGGGGTGGTGACAGGGAACATCTCCTCAAAATGAGGGAGATGTTCTGGATCCACAAATTGGACTGCCTGACCCCTAGGGGTCTAAATAAAGACTTTGATTGGAGTCTGTTTTGTTGATCTCTAATCATTTATGTAGTATATGGATCATTTATGTAGTATAAGGATAAGTCAACTAATAAACATATTAATGGTATAGATATTAATATTTAAGGATAGCAATAACTGGTCAAATATGGTCAAATAAGATCTGAGATCTTTTTTTGAGAAAACAGGTGCTTTTGGAAAGATATATCTCTTTAAATTTTTCTGTATGATAATTTTTTGTTTGAAATTTATGATAATGAGAATGTATTATGTACATTGATTCACATTACTGTGGCTCTATAGATATTGGGATTTTATGCTCCTCTTTTTAAATTGTATATAGGTTTTATGTGGTTTTAAGAATATGTGATGGTGTTCATCCATCCCATGAAGGAACACTAAAAAATTCAGAATATAAACAAGTGGTGTACTATATTTTTCATCCACAAGATGTCACTGTTGCAACAGCAATGGTTGTGTTCCTTATGGAATGGGTTAATTAACATCAGGTGAGTGATTAACAGGTGCAGGTATAAGTAACAGAAACCTGTATAGCTAAAGTGTACATGACTAAGAGCCTAATGCTGGCTTGAAACGTTGTATATCAATGGGACCCATGACTAAAGAATAAAGGTCTTTTAAAAGAAATTGGTGGCTGGAGTTTCTTGAATTTTATGGACATTACTTCGGTATCAGCAGCATTTTCTAGCAAATTCCATCCCTAGAAAAATATTTTAACTGCACATACCTTATTGAAGGAAAACCTGCACGCTATTCCCCCTCTGAAGTTACCTCACTCCTCAGAATATGTGAGAACAGCAAAGGATCTTAGTTACTTCTGCTAAGATCATAGAAAACGCAGGCAGATTCTTCTTCTAAATACTGCCTGAGATAAACAGTACAATCTGAGTAATCCCCGTTCCACTGACTTAGCATGCATAATTGCAGCGGTCTGAGATGCAGGCGCGCAAATGGTACTATGTCCATTGCCGCTACCATTAAGCCGATTACTTCCATGCACTGAGCTACTGACGGGTGTGGAATGGAATGAAGGACACGGCAAGCATTTAGAAGTTTTGATAACCTGGCCTCTGTCAGGTAAATTTTCATCTCTACAGAATCTATAAGAGTCCCTAGAAAGGGAACTCTTGTAAGTGGTAATAGAGAACTCTTTTCCACGTTCACCTTCCACCCATGCGACCTCAGAAATGCCAGAACTATCTCTGTATGAGACTTGGCAGTTTGAAAACTTGACGCTTGTATCAAAATGTCGTCTAGGTACGGAGTCACCGCTATGCCTCGCGGTCTTAGTACCGCCAGAAGTGAGCCCAGAACTTTTGTAAAGATTCTTGGAGCCGTAGCTAATCCGAAGGGAAGAGCTACAAACTGGTAATGCCTGTCTAGGAAAGCAAATCTTAGGTACCGATAATGATCCTTGTGAATCGGTATGTGAAGGTAGGCATCCTTTAAATCCACTGTGGTCATGTACTGACCCTCTTGGATCATGGGAAGGATGGTTCGAATAGTTTCCATTTTGAATGATGGAACTCTTAGAAATTTGTTTAGGATTTTTAAGTCCAAGATTGGTCTGAAGGTTCCCTCTTTCTTGGGAACCACAAATAGATTTGAATAGAATCCCTGCCCGTGTTCCGTCCGCGGAACTGGGTGGATCACCCCCATTAGTAAAAGGTCTTGTACACAGCGTAGAAACGCCTCTTTCTTTATTTGGTTTGCTGATAACCTTGAAAGATGAAATCTCCCTCGTGGAGGAGAAGTTTTGAAGTCCAGGAGATATCCCTGAGATATGATCTCCAACGCCCAGGGATCCTGGACATCTCTTGCCCAAGCCTGGGCGAAGAGAGAAAGTCTGCCCCCCACTAGATCCGTTTCCGGATAGGGGGCCCTCTCTTCATGCTGTCTTGGGGGCAGCAGCAGGTTTCTTGGCCTGCTTGCCCTTGTTCCAGGACTGGTTAACTTTCCAGCCCTGCCTGTAACGAGCAACAGCTCCTTCCTGTTTTGGAGCGGAGGAAGTTGATGCTGCTCCAGCCTTGAAGTTACGAAAGGCACGAAAATTAGACTGTTTGGCCTTTGATTTGGCCCTGTCCTGAGGTAGAGCATGGCCCTTACCTCCCGTAATGTCAGCTATAATTTCTTTCAAGCCGGGCCCGAATAAGGTCTGCCCTTTGAAAGGAATATTAAGCAATTTAGATTTAGAAGTCACGTCAGCTGACCAGGATTTAAGCCATAGCGCTCTGCGCGCTTGGATGGCGAATCCGGAGTTCTTAGCTGTAAGTTGGGTTAAATGTACGACGGCATCAGAAACAAATTCGTTAGCTAGCTTAAGTGCTTTAAGCTTGTTCATAATTTCATCCAATGGAGCTGTGCGAATGGCCTCTTCTAGAGACTCAACCCAGAATGCCGCCGCAGCAGTGACAGGCGCAATGTATGCAAGGGGCTGTAAGATAAAACCTTGTTGAACAAACATTTTCTTAAGGTAACCCTCTAATTTCTTATCCATTGGATCTGAAAAGGCACAACTATCCTCCACCGGGATAGTGGTACGCTTAGCTAAAGTAGAAACTGCTCCCTCCACCTTAGGGACCGTCTGCCATAAGTCTCGTGTGGTGGCGTCTATAGGAAACATTTTCCTAAATATGGGAGGAGGGGAAAAGGGCACACCAGGTCTATCCCACTCCTTGCTAATAATCTCTGTAAGCCTTTAAGGTATAGGAAACACGTCTGTACACACCGGTACCGCATAGTATCTATCCAACCTACATAATTTTTCTGGAATTGCAACCGTGTTACAATCATTCAGAGCCGCTAATACCTCCCCTAGCAATATGCGGAGGTTCTCAAGCTTAAATTTAAAATTAGAAATCTCTGAATCCAGTCTCCCTGGATCAGATCCGTCACCCACAGAATGAAGCTCTCCGTCTTCACGTTCTGCAAACTGTGACGCAGTATCTGACATGGCTCTCACCTCATCCGCGCGCTCTGTCCTTAACCCAGAGCTATCGCGCTTGCCTCTTAATTCTGGCAATTTAGATAATACTTCTGTCATAACAGTAGCCATGTCTTGCAAAGTGATTTGTAAGGGCCTCCCTGATGTACTTGGCGCCACAAAATCACGCACCTCCTGAGCGGGAGGCGAAGGTACTGACACGTGAGGAGAGTTAGTCGGCATAACTTCCCCCTCGTTGTCTGGTGATAATTTCTTTACATGTAAAGATTGACTTTTATTTAAAGTAGCATCAATGCAATTAGTACATAAATTTCTATTGGGCTCCACATTGGCCTTTAAACATAGTGAACAAAGAGATTCATCTGTGTCAGACATGTTTAAACAGACTAGCAATGAGACTAGCAAGCTTGGAAATACTTTTCTAAATAAATTTACAAGCAATATAAAAAACGCTACTGTGGGGGGGCGTGTCCGAACAGCGACTACATACAGTCGCACTTTCCCTGTGCTCTCACGGAAAATTTGATACCCGCCGGTAAAAAAAGACTTTGCAGCTAAATTACAACCATACGTGTACATGAGCAAACCTACATGTCAGCAGTTGAATCTTGGTGGTATTTGCGCTGTAATTTATGAAGTTTGAGCTCGGCATTGGACGTAAAAGGCCTAGAGCGGCGGCTCATATATAGGCAGCGCTACCCCCCTCGAGGTATTGAGGGTTTTTGCCTGGATTGGGACTCCAAAAATCTGCTTGATTTACACAACTTTCTGGAGCGCTATACCAGCAAAAAAGCGCCGGAAGAAAAGAAAATATCTTTGTTTCTTTTTAATCCTTACGGGGTAAAAATGGCCGCCATACAGGAGACAGGCCTGCAAGCACGTTTTGACCATAGTATGGAGAGACTAGAACGCTGCTTTCAAACCCTGCTTGCAAGGGCCCCATGGGACTTCTTTACGCAGGCTTATCATAAGCAGCAACAGCTCAATCAATCTATTACCACTACCAATATAAATCATACCCAGGACGTATCTGAATCTGTTGGACCTTCACTATTACCTATACGTACAAAGAGACTAACGCTCTTCTCATCACAACTGACAAGCCGCATGGCAGGAGCCTATAAAGAGGATAGCTCGTGGCAGGTTGGAGATGCTGACAATCCAGCTAAAAAGCTGCCTGCAACCCCAGCAATCAACAACGTACCTGCAGCAGAGCAAATAGCAGGCGTTATAGCCCCAAAACTTCAGGCGCTGGATGGGATCTTGATAAAGGCTAAGCAGTTGCGGGGGCCCAGGGCAGAACCCCGAGTAGCCGTATGCTTCAAGATGATCTTTACTCCGGAGTGCCCTCCCAAATCTAAGAACGCAGGGCTCCTGTCTAATCAGCGGGACGCCGCTGAAATGCTCCAACTTGAAAAAATGGAAGCGGGTGTTAACCCTATAATATCCTACTCAAACCGACGCTACATCTATGGCCTGGGCGATCAAGACTTGGACAGCGAGATGACTTTTTCTTCTGAGGACTGTGTGCTGGAACCAGGAACTGGTACTTAAATTCCCATATGGCGCACACAGCTTACTACGGGCTGTGGGAGAGATACGAATGTTACTGAACTGTTCATGTAGAGGTTGCACGTATGTTTCATTTTACTATGGCACATTTTTAGTGATAGAACGCAATTCAGCATAGTTACATATATTGTTATACCGGAGTGATACCTTTGAAGTATAACTTTATTATCTACCCGACCTGCTCCCTGAGGCTTACGGCCGGAGCCGAGGTGGGGGGTTGAAGTGGACTACAAGAGGTTTTGACTAAGAAGGTTCCAGTTTCAATGTTTTACTTTTTTTTTTACGCTTATAATGTGAATAGCGCACTGTATATATGTTTATTTCCAAAATCACACAGTGGGTTTCGCTGTCTCTATAATGTCCTTAATCACATTTGTATGTTTTCTGGGGGTTTAGGGGGGGCCCCTGGGGAGACATTCTACTATATATAATTTAAATGGGGACGTCTGGATTTAGCGGGTTGCACTGTCCACAAGTAATAAAATGTTTAATTATCTCTCTACCCCATATATTTAAGATAATCTACTGATATATAGCATAATGAGAATATCACCTAACACACAGCCCTATAGAGCGCTTAGACAGCGGAGTAATGCAATGTAATGTGCTACTTTAAAATTATGCTGACACTAAAAACCATCTCAGCGGCAAAAGAAGTATATTTGGATATTTATCTCTACTGATATCCAATATCTAGGACATGAATTTAATCTCAGTTGTGTTTGTTATCTATATCATAAAGGAGTTCCCAATTCAGGTTCATGCATCTTTCATTTTGTTAATTGGAGACAAGAATGTCTTTACAGCAATATATTCTTAGAGATGCATTTTCTTTTATTGTTTTGGTTGGTTATTTTTAAATCCCCTACAAAGTATTGTTGACATACCCAGGATCCAAGAGTGATCTATTAAGTTAATACAAGGGGAGAAAATGAGGAGAAAAGTTGATCTATCTCAGGTGCATCTTAATTTCTTAAAATGCAATGTATATGTACTTTGATGACTGTAATTTGCAACCTATGATTGTTAAAAATGTATTACTTATCCTCAATAAAAACATTTAAATATAAAAAAAAAAAAAAAACGCTACTGTGCCTTTAAGAAGCACAAAAAGCTGTCACAGTTGAAATAACAATGAACCAAAATAGTTATAGCAACCAATTTTTCACAGTAAATGTATTAAGTTAGCAAAGGATTGCACCCACCAGCAAATGGATGATTAACCCCTTAATACCCAAAAACGGATTAACAATTTAATAATTAACGTTTTTCTCACAGTCAAAACACACTGTCACAGGTCTGCTGTGACTGATTACCTCCCTCAAAATGAATTTTGAAGACCCCTGAGCTCTCTAGAGACGATCTGGATCATGGAGGATGAAGTAGACAGATTGTGACTGAATTTTTACTGCGCAAAAAAGCGCTAAAATAGGCCCCTCTCACTCATATTACAACAGTGGGGAAGCTCAAAAACTGTTTCTATGCAGAAAACAAAGATGGCCATGTGGTAAAAATCATGCCCCAATAAGTTTTATCACCAAGTACCTCACAAAAAACGATTAACATGCCAGTAAACGTTTTAAACATACATTTGAAAAGTTATGAATTGTTATTAATAAGCCTGCTACCAGTCGCTTTTACTGCAGTTAAGGCTCATACATTATTTCAGTATTAACAGTATTTTCAGAGTCAATTCCATTCCTTAGAAAAATACATTCAGTGTACACACACTCATCAGCCTAATACCAGTCGCTATCACTGCATTTAAGGCTGAACTTACTTTACATTGGTATCAGCAGTATTTTCTCAGTCAATTCCATTCCTCAGAAAAATAATTACTGCACATACCTCATTTGCAGGGGGGCCCTGCATGCTATTCCCCTTCTCTGAAGTTACCTCACTCCTCAGATGAGAACAGCCAGTGGATCTTAGTTACGTCTGCTAAGATCATAGAAAACGCAGGCAGATTCTTCTTCTAATGCTGCCTGAGAATAAACAGCACACTCCGGTGCCATTTAAAATAACAAACTTTTGATTGTAGAAATAAACTAAGTTAAAAAACACCACAGACCTCTCACAGCGACCTATCTAGTTAGGCTGCAAGAGAATGACTGAATATGACATGTGAGCGGAGGAGCTATATAGCAGCTCTGCTGGGTGATCCTCTTGCAGCTTCCTGTTAGGAAGAGATATATTCCATAAGTAATGGATGACCCGTGGACTGACTATACTTAACAAGAGAAAAATATACTGAACATACCTCAAAGCAGGCAATCTGCAGACGGTCCCCCCAACTGAAGTTTTCTTTCCATACTCTTCAGTTATGTGTGAGAACAGCAATGGACCTTAGTTACAAACCGCTAAGATCATCAAACCTCCAGGCAAAAGTCTTCTTCTAATTTCTGCCTGAGAGTAAAAACAGTACAACACCGGTACCGTTTAAAAATAACAAAAAAACTTTTGATTGAAGGTAAAAACTACACTAAGTCACCACATCTCTCTTGATACTTCCTTTCTTGTCGAGAGCTGCAAGAGAATGACTGGGGGTGGCAGTTAGGGGAGGAGCTATATAGACAGCTCTGCTGTGGGTGTCCTCTTGCAGCTTCCTGTTTGGAAGGAGAATATCCCACAAGTAATGGATGAACCCGTGGACTGGATACACCTTTACAAGAGAAATACTCCTAGGAGTATCTGACTAGCCATGTGGAAACTAGGCCCCAAAAAACGATTTATCACCCTCAGAGAAAAAACGTTCTTTCTATATAACATGTAAACGTTTTGTCACTAAGAAATATGAGTATTAATTACAGCATGATCTAGCAAAATGGAATTTATATTACTTATCCATTACAGCCCGTATAAACGTTATTAAAACCATTATATTTCCAAAATTTTTATTTTTACTTCAGAATCTACCCCTATTATTGCAGAAGAAAGACATCAATAGCTATAATAAGGCTTGTGCTTTTTTTATTTGGGGGAAAAAGACTTCACGTATTGCATTTAACAAGTTGACTCAGGAGAAGCAGTTTGGGGGTTTTTCGTGCCCAAATATAAAATATTATAATATGGTTTCCCTGGTCAAATTCGGGATAGATTGGCTCAGCAAATCAGACTATGTCACTTATTATGACCATGAAACAGAACTAATTAAACCATTCAATCTGCAGGCTGTGCTCCACCACCCATATAAACAACTACCAAGTAATGTAAGCAGATTAATTACAATTGCAAATATAGTGTTTGCATGGCAGATATTTTGTAAAATACTGGGGACAGAATATCAGATTTCTAGATTGCTTCCGATCTGTGGTAACCCAGCCTTTTCACCAGGATATACCAATAAGTTATTTTATACATGGAAAAACAAAGGGCTGATTTATGTATCTCAATTGAAAGAATTACAAACCGGGCCAATCAGAGCGTTTGCAAATTTAGCATGTGATTATAATTTACCATCTCAACATTTCTATGCATATTTACAGGTTCGCCATTTTATAAACGACTATGAAAGAAGGTTTGGTGAGCACTGGGCTCAAACAAATATTGAGGCAGGTATCACGCTATATAAAGCAGGTATTCGATCAATTTCAATTTGGTATCAGTATATTATGAGTCAGGAAGGAGAATCGCATATTAATCAGTGTAAACAGAAATTCGTAATTCATTTTCCTCAATTGCAAGATAAGGACATAACGGATAGCTTAGAAAGAACAAGAGAGGCAACGGACAGAATTAATTTAAGAGTATCTCAGTATAAGGTAATAAACAACTTCTATCTAACTCCAGCCAGAATTGCTAAGTGGTCTCAAATACAGGTGGTCTGTCCCAAATGCTATAAAGTAAATGCGGATCTGCTGCATTACTTCTGGACTTGCCCAAAAACTGTGCAATTTTGGAGTAAAATCCAATATTGGATAAATAGAAAAGTGAGAGACATGATAAAACTGGAGGCAGAACATATATTTTTTCTGTATCCAACGCAAAATATAGGAGACAGATTATTTATAAACACAGCGATTCTGATTGCAAGGAACCATTTATGTAAAATGTGGAAGCATAGAAATCCTCCTTCTATAACCGAATTTGTAAATTCCATGAGAAGCCAGATTATGGTAGAGATAATAGGACTGGATAAAGGGGCAGTTAAACAGGTTACTATATTTTTCAAGAAGTGGAAAAAGTATATCTACGGTGAATCTACAACAGTCCAACATTATATTCTATCCCCATTCCAAGATTCTATACCCTTTCTAGAATTAACTTTAGATGGATCACTACCTTCAAATTGGGTACATAGCTAATAAGGTGTGATTACTAACAGGAGTAAAAGTAAGGTGGAATTTAATGGCAGTTTTCAAAGTGTGTTTTTTTTCCTTTCCTCTCTTCTTTCCCCCCCCCCTCCCAACTAAAAATATGTTGGGATGGATATGAGTAATATCCATATAGGAACATGACTGGATTGAGATATAGATAAAGCAGGAGAACTCAAGATCCGGGCTAAGGAACAGACTAAATCGGGTTAGGGGTAAGAGATTGTAAATAAGTGTTCCTATAAATTGAGTAAGAGAATAGATAAACGGTATTGGAGGGAGAAGCTGAGATATTCCAATAAAGTGGATTTGTAATATTTGGATTGGTACGGAAAGTCCAAGTAAATTAGAAATTTATTTTTTCAGTTATTTTATCTTGACTGTTTAAGAATCAGATGTATCATATTTATGTTTTTGGAATGAAATGTATTCATTATCTCATTTTTCTGTCTGTAGCTTCACCCCCAATAAAATAAAAAAAACTATTAAAAAAAAAAAAAAAAAAAAAAAAGGAAATATGAGTATTAACATGAATATTACCCTTTTTTGTAAGCATGATCCCAGTCGTTGGTAAATCACTGCATCAGGCTTACCTCAATTATACAAGGCTATGTCAGCATTTTCTAGATCTTATCATCTCTCTAGAAATAAATATACTGAACATACCTCAAAGCAGGTAATCTGCAAACCAGTCCCCCAACTGAAGTCTTTCCCATACGCTTCAGTTATGTGTGAGAACAGCAATGGACCTTAGTTACAAACCGCTAAGATCATCAACCTCCAGGCAGATTCTTCTTCTAATTTCTGCCTGAGAGTAAAACAGTACGACGCCGGTACCGTTTAAAAATAAACTCTTGATTGAAGGTAAAAACTACACTAAGTCACCACATATCTCTTATACTTCCTATCTTGTCGAGAGTTGCAAGAGAATGACTGGGGGTGGCAGTTAGGGGAGGAGATATATAGACCGCTCTGCTGTGGGTGTCCTCTTGCAACTTCCTGTTGGGAAGGAGAATATTCCACAAGTAATGGATGAACCCGTGGACTGGATACACCTTACAAGAGAAACTTTAATTACACTTGTATGTAGTGTGTATATCTTATTAAAAAAGGCAAAGTAAAGTGTGTTAATATAATCTCACAAAGTTGTGTGTGTTGTTTTTTTTAACATTTCTGAGACTGGTCAAATTATTTAACCGTGAAATTAAGCCGATTTTTCAAAGCAAACAAACAAAAATGATTTGTCCCTTTCTCTCTTTGCTGCATCATCTACTTTCTTCATCTTTGAGTGTTTTCTAACTATTATGGTTTTTCTACATCTATAAACTAACATTTGGAAATGGGAAAAGCATTGCTAGTAAGTTGGGAAAATATTTAATGCAAAACCAAGCAGCAATTTTAGGTTATTTTTTTTAATCCAGCTGGTATTGTGTTCACAAAAATATAGTGTATCTGTTGCATACTTAAGTTAATGTCCGTAAATTAAACAAGCACTGTCTAAGGCCTAGTTTACATTGAGGTGGTATATTTATTGTGGAAACTTATAATAATAAAAAAAAAAAACTTTATCTCCCCTACCATACCATTAACTAGGATCTTGCACTGGGAACTACTATACTCTTAGAGAAGGGTCACTACATTACGCTTTAGAGAATGGCAAACTGATATCACACTCACAAATACAGGAAAGAAATTAGATATTCTCTTTATGGTTCAGATACAAATTAATTTATCCACTTTGTGTCTACCCATAAGCATAAAGTAGACATGCACAGAGTTATAATTTTTTCGAACAATTATGAACTATGACATTAAACCCGAGGCACATAGTGCAGAATTATATAACATTAGCTTAGCTCCAGATTTCTAAAGTAAAGGGTTAAATAGATATCACGCAAAGAAAACAGAACGTCGCTCTTGGCTCTACTGAGCGGGTCTGTTTTTTTCTCCTAAGCGCATCTTGGCACGCTGTCTAATTACAGCTGCAGGTTATGTAGGGTTAAAACACTAGATTTGGTTAAGCTCTGATAAGTTTTAGATGAGCTTACCCCCTCCAAAACTACTGTAGACTAAGTCTACCATCTGAGGTAAAAAACAGGAAACCAAAGGCACACTGTTTTGGAGCCAAAATGTTACCTAATCTTCCTTGGGAGAGCAGGGGGAACGGGCTGATTTGTTTGCATAAAAACATAATTTATGCTTACCTGATAAATTCCTTTCTTCTGTTGTGTGATCAGTCCACGGGTCATCATTACTTCTGGGATATAACTCCTCCCCAACAGGAAATGCAAGAGGATTCACCCAGCAGAGCTGATATAGCTCCTCCCCTCTACGTCAGTCCCAGTCATTCGACCAAGAATCAACGAGAAAGGAGTAACCAAGGGTGAAGTGGTGACTGGAGTATAATTTAAAAGATATTTACCTGCCTTAAAGACAGGGCGGGCCGTGGACTGATCACACAACAGAAGAAAGGAATTTATCAGGTAAGCATAAATTATGTTTTCTTCTGTTATGTGTGATCAGTCCACGGGTCATCATTACTTCTGGGATACCAATACCAAAGCAAAAGTACACGGATGATGGGAGGGATAGGCAGGCTCATTATACAGAAGGAACCACTGCCTGAAGAACCTTTCTCCCAAAAATAGCCTCCGAAGAAGCAAAAGTGTCAAATTTGTAAAATTTGGAAAAAGTATGAAGCGAAGACCAAGTTGCAGCCTTGCAAATCTGTTCAACAGAGGCCTCATTCTTAAAGGCCCAAGTGGAAGCCACAGCTCTAGTGGAGTGAGCTGTAATTCTTTCAGGAGGCTGCTGTCCAGCAGTCTCATAGGCTAAACGTATTATGCTACGAAGCCAAAACGAGAGAGAGGTAGTAGAAGCTTTTTGACCTCTCCTCTGTCCAGAATAAACGACAAACAGGGAAGAAGTTTGGCGAAATCTTTAGTTGCCTGCAAGTAGAACTTGAGGGCACGAACTACATCCAGATTGTGTAGAAGACGTTCCTTCTTTGAAGAAGGATTTGGACACAAGGATGGAACGACAATCTCTTGATTGATATTCCTGTTAGTGACTACCTTAGGTAAGAACCCAGGTTTAGTACGCAGAACTACCTTGTCTGAGTGAAAAATCAGATAAGGAGAATCACAATGTAATGCTGATAACTCAGAGACTCTTCGAGCCGAGGAAATAGCCATTAAAAATAGAACTTTCCAAGATAACAATTTTATATCAATGGAATGAAGGGGTTCAAACGGAACACCTTGTAAAACGTTAAGAACTAAGTTTAAACTCCATGGCGGAGCAACGGCTTTAAACACAGGCTTGATCCTAGCTAAAGCCTGACAAAAGGCCTGGACGTCTGGATTTTCTGACAGACGCCTGTGTAACAAGATGGACAGAGCTGAAATCTGTCCCTTTAATGAACTAGCTGATAAACCCTTTTCTAAACCTTCTTGTAGAAAAGACAATATCCTAGGGATCCTAACCTTACTCCAGGAGTAACGTTTGGATTCGCACCAGTATAGGTATTTGCGCCATATTTTATGGTAAATCTTTCTGGTAACAGGCTTCCTAGCCTGAATCAGGGTATCAATAACCGACTCAGAAAAACCACGCTTTGATAAAATCAAGCGTTCAATTTCCAAGCAGTCAGTTTCAGAGAAGTTAGATTTTGATGTTTGAATGGACCCTGTATCAGAAGGTCCTGTCTTAGAGGTAGAGACCAAGGTGGACAGGATGACATGTCCACTAGATCTGCATACCAAGTCCTGCGTGGCCATGCAGGCGCTATTAGAATCACTGATGCTCTCTCCTGTTTGATTTTCGCAATCAATCGAGGAAGCAGCGGGAAGGGTGGAAACACATAAGCCATCCCGAAGTTCCAAGGTGCTGTCAAAGCATCTATCAGAACCGCTCCCGGATCCCTGGATCTGGACCCGTAGTGAGGAAGTTTGGCGTTCTGGCGAGACGCCATGAGATCTATCTCTGGTTTGCCCCAACGTCGAAGTATTTGGGCAAAGATCTCCGGATGAAGTTCCCACTCTCCCGGATGAAAAGTCTGGCGACTCAAGAAATCCGCCTCCCAGTTCTCCACTCCCGGGATGTGGATTGCTGACAGGTGGCAAGAGTGAGACTCTGCCCAGCGAATTATCTTTGATACTTCCATCATTGCTAGGGAGCTTCTTGTCCCTCCCTGATGGTTGATGTAAGCTACAGTCGTGATATTGTCCGACTGAAACCTGATGAACCCCTGAGTTGTTAATTGGGGCCAAGCCAGAAGGGCATTGAGAACTGCCCTCAATTCCAGAATGTTTATTGGAAGGAGACTCTCCTCCTGATTCCATAATCCCTGAGCCTTCAGAGAATTCCAGACAGCGCCCCAACCTAGCAGGCTGGCGTCTGTTGTTACGATTGTCCAGTCTGGCCTGCTGAATGGCATCCCCCTGGACAGGTGTGGCCGATAAAGCCACCATAGAAGAGAATTTCTGGTCTCTTGATTTAGATTCAGAGTAGGGGACAAATCTGAGTAATCCCCATTCCACTGACTTAGCATGCACAATTGCAGCGGTCTGAGGTGTAGGCGTGCAAAAGGTACTATGTCCATTGCCGCTACCATTAAGCCGATCACCTCCATGCATTGAGCTACTGACGGGTGTTGAATGGAATGAAGGACACGGCATGCATCTTGAAGCTTTGTTAACCTGTCTTCTGTCAGGTAAATCTTCATTTCTACAGAATCTATAAGAGTCCCCAAGAATGGAACTCTTGTGAGAGGAAAAAGAGAACTCTTCTTTTCGTTCACTTTCCAACCATGCGACCTTAGAAATGCCAGAACTAACTCTGTATGAGACTTGGCAGTTTGAAAGCTTGAAGCTTGTATTAGAATGTCGTCTAGGTACGGAGCTACCGAAATCCCTCGCGGTCTTAGTACCGCCAGAAGGGCACCCAGAACCTTTGTGAAGATTCTTGGGGCCGTAGCCAATCCGAATGGAAGAGCTACAAACTGGTAGTGCCTGTCTAGGAAGGCAAACCGTAGATACCGTTGATGATCTTTGTGAATCGGTATGTGAAGGTAAGCATCCTTTAAATCCACTGTGGTCATGTACTGACCCCTTTGGATCATAGGTAAGATTGTCCGAATAGTTTCCATTTTGAACGATGGAACTCTTAGGAATTTGTTTAGAATCTTTAAATCTAAGATTGGCCTGAAAGTTCCCTCTTTTTTGGGAACCACAAACAGGTTTGAGTAGAACCCTTGTCCTTGTTCCGACCGCGGAACCGGATGGATCACTCCCATTAATAACAGATCTTGTACACAGCGTAGAAACGCTTCTTTCTTTATCTGGTTTGTTGACAACCTTGACAGATGAAATCTCCCTCTTGGGGGAGATAATTTGAAGTCTAGAAGGTATCCCTGAGATATGATCTCTAGCGCCCAGGGATCCTGAACATCTCTTGCCCAGGCCTGGGTGAAGAGAGAAAGTCTGCCCCCCACTAGATCCGGTCCCGGATCGGGGGCTCTCGGTTCATGCTGTCTTTGGGGCAGCAGCAGGTTTCCTGGCCTGTTTGCCCTTATTCCAGGACTGGTTAGGTTTCCAGCCTTGCCTGTAACGAGCAACAGCTCCTTCCTGTTTTGGTGCAGTGGAGGTTGACGCTGCTCCTGTTTTGAAATTCCGAAAAGGACGAAAATTAGACTGTCTAGCCTTAGCTTTGGCTTTGTCTTGAGGTAGGGCGTGGCCCTTACCTCCTGTAATGTCAGCGATAATTTCTTTCAAACCGGGCCCAAATAAAGACTGCCCCTTGAAAGGTATATTAAGTAATTTGGACTTAGAAGTAACATCAGCTGACCAGGATTTTAGCCACAGTGCTCTACGTGCCTGTATGGCGAATCCTGAGTTCTTAGCCGTAAGTTTGGTTAAATGTACTACGGCCTCCGAAATGAATGAATTAGCTAGTTTAAGGACTCTAAGCCTGTCCATAATGTCGTCTAGCGTAGATGAACTAAGGTTCTCTTCCAGAGACTCAATCCAAAATGCTGCCGCAGCCGTAATCGGCGCGATACATGCAAGGGGTTGCAATATAAAACCTTGTTGAACAAACATTTTCTTAAGGTAACCCTCTAATTTTTTATCCATTGGATCTGAAAAAGCACAGCTATCCTCCACCGGGATAGTGGTACGTTTAGCTAAAGTAGAAACTGCTCCCTCCACCTTAGGGACCGTTTGCCATAAGTCCCGAGTGGTGGCGTCTATTGGAAACATCTTTCTAAATATTGGAGGGGGTGAGAACGGCACACCGGGTCTATCCCACTCCTTAGTAACAATTTCAGTTAATCTCTTAGGTATAGGAAAAACGTCAGTACTCGCCGGTACCGCAAAGTATTTATCCAACCTACACAGTTTCTCTGGTATTGCAACGGTGTTACAATCATTGAGAGCTGCTAAGACCTCCCCTAGTAATACACGGAGGTTCTCCAATTTAAATTTAAAATTTGAAATATCTGAATCCAATCTGTTTGGATCAGAACCGTCACCCACAGAATGAAGCTCTCCGTCCTCATGCTCTGCAAGCTGTGACGCAGTATCAGACATGGCCCTAGTATTGTCAGCGCACTCTGTTCTCACCCCAGAGTGATCACGCTTGCCTCTTAGTTCTGGTAATTTAGACAAAACTTCAGTCATAACAGTAGCCATATCATGTAATGTTATCTGTAATGGCCGCCCAGATGTATTAGGCGCCATAATATCACGCACCTCCCGGGCGGGAGATGCAGGTACTGCCGCGTGAGGCGAGTTAGTCGGCATAACTCTCCCCTCGCAGTTTGGTGAAATTTGTTCACATTGTACAGATTGACTTTTATTTAAAGTAGCATCAATACAGTTAGTACATAAATTTCTATTGGGCTCCACCTTGGCATTGGAACAAATGACACAGATATCTTCCTCTGAGTCAGACATGTTTAACACACTAGCAATAACTTGCAACCTGGTTATAATCTTTTTTAGCAAAAACGTACTGTGCCTCAAAGAGGTACTTAAACGATTAAATGACAGTTGAGATAATGAACTGAAAAAACAGTTATAGCATCAACTTTAAAATAACACAACTTTTAGCAAAGGTTTGTTCCCATTAGTAAATAACAATAACTAAATTTGACATAAAAAATTATAGAATAACGTTTTTATTCACAGTCAATATAAAATTCTCACAGCTCTGCTGAGAGAATGTACCTCCCTTCAAAGAAGTTTGAAGACCCCTGAGATCTGTCAGTGAACCGGATCATGCAGGAAATATAATAGTAGCTGACTGGAAATTTTTGATGCGTAGCAAAGAGCGCCAAAAACGGCCCCTCCCTCTCACACACAGCAGTGAGGAGAAACGAAACTGTCACAATTTAAAGCAGACAACTGCCAAGTGGAAAATAATGCCCAAACATTTATTCACTCAGTACCTCAGCAATGTGAACGATTCTACATTCCAGCAAAAACGTTTAACATGATAATATTTATTAAAAGGATTAGTGACCTTTAACAGAGTAGTTCCGGTGAAATACCATTCCCAGAATACTGAAGTGTATACATACATGTCATTATAACGGTATAGCAGGATTTTCTCATCAATTCCATTCAGAAAATAAAAACTGCTACATACCTCAATGCAGATTCATCTGCCCGCTGTCCCCTGATCTGAAGCTTTTACCTCCCTCAGATGGCCGAGAACAGCAATATGATCTTAACTACTCCGGTTAAAATCATAGTAAAAAAACTCTGGTAGATTCTTCTTCAAACTCTGCCAGAGAAGTAATAACACGCTCCGGTGCTATTGTAAAATAACAAACTTTTGATTGAAGTCATAAAAACTAAGTATAATCACCATAGTCCTCTCACACATCCTATCTAGTCGTTGGGTGCAAGAGAATGACTGGGACTGACGTAGAGGGGAGGAGCTATATCAGCTCTGCTGGGTGAATCCTCTTGCATTTCCTGTTGGGGAGGAGTTATATCCCAGAAGTAATGATGACCCGTGGACTGATCACACATAACAGAAGAAATATGTTTTTGATTTTTTTTTTATGGTTTACAAAGATAGATAACACCTTCTCCAGCTTTGCATAACCAACAATTTTATATTAATATACTTTATAACCTATACATTTGCCTGTTTCTAAGCAACAGTGGGCCGACCCTTATCTCAGTGATTTTTAAATCTTGCAGAACAGCTAGACAGTGCTTGTTCATGTGTGCCACATAGATAACCTTGTGCTCACTCCCGTGGGTAATAATGGTTATGCAAGAACCAGCACTGACTGGCTAAAATGCAAGAATGTAAAAAGCACTGAGATAAGGGTCAGTCTGCAGTGGCTAAGATACAGGTAATCATAGGAGGTAAAAAGTATATTAATATACTGCAATAGTGTTGGTTATGTAAAACTGGGGAAAGTGTAATACACGGATTATCTATATTATTAAACAATTATTTAATATACACTGTCCCTTTACTTAAAGACTTTCCTAAAAGTGTTGTAGAAGTAATTTGGTTCATCTGTCAGCATCCCCAGGCTATGTGAATCATGTTTACATGTCCATATTCATAGCCTGTATGCTATGAAGGTGCATTGTACTTACCAGTCAGCAACTTCATCTACCATGCTAACTTCAGCTGCAGAAGACTGCTTCCAGTAGACAGGCCCATCTGAGGGGTTGCAAGGATATGTGAAAGCACGTCCACTCTAAGCAAAAAGATTGGTGGATAAATCCACATTTTATCTGGGAGGTCTGCGACATCTTCTCACTGGAAGAATATTCTCACTGCCAGGATGCAAACTCCTGTCTACCTCTCTGCGGAGGAAATAGGGTCTCAAGTAAGATAGAGAACCCCATTCTATATCTTGTAGATCAGCTTGTCAGAATTTACTTCACTCCATCTTGGAAGCAAACATTTGACTGAGGGTTTATGAGAAAGTGGGAGGAATTAAAACTGGAATGTAGGGGTGTTTCTGCGTCCTCCTAGTGGACTGAAGTGTAATCCCACATGTGATGGCTTATGGACCATCCTATGAAAGTAATAGAGTTGCAAATTAAAGCAATTTTCTTGGCTCACCCCAAATGCATGCAAAACTTCATATCACCTTAAGATGTATTAACCCCTTAACGGCCATGACGTATCCTGTAAGTCGCTAATCGTTAAAGGTTTTTTTTTGGCCCATATTAGTGTGGGCAAGACTACTCTATTTTGACCTCCAAGAGGCCTCCTGAAATAATGCTGTCTCGCCACTGGCGGCTAGGCAATATAAAAAAAACAAGTCCCATTGAAAGACCAGTGGGAGATCCCAATATTTTTGTAATAAACTGTTTAAAAAAAAAAGCGTGTTTGACACATAATTGTTCAGTTACACTGGTGTTGACAATCTCACACAATTGTATCAAGCAGTTTTCTGTATTCCAGGTCCTAGCATGCCATTTTGAAGGTGTGAACAACAGACACTTACCCATGCTTAAAGATTCCCTCTGAAAGTCCTTCGTCAGGTGCGACCTTTGTGTCATACAATAGACATATCTTTCTAGCACATACCAGCACATCTCATAATAAAATGGGTAGCGGAATTTAGTGGGAACCTGAAGAGAAGAAGTTATCATTAATATAAACAAGTTTGGAGAGAGACAACACACTTCATTCAGCAGGAGCTTTAAAGAAAGCCTACACTTACCCTTGTCCTATCTTCAATGCTGTATATTCGCAGTTGCATTGGTATGTTAAAGCTGTGCAGAAAATTCCCTCCAAATACCAGGGTGTCCTGCGGTGTGTACACAGCATGAA
This sequence comes from Bombina bombina, assembly GCF_027579735.1. Taxonomy (NCBI): domain Eukaryota; kingdom Metazoa; phylum Chordata; class Amphibia; order Anura; family Bombinatoridae; genus Bombina; species Bombina bombina. The sequence goes on along the minus strand of NC_069507.1, from coordinate 127,295,771 downwards.
TCCACCCTTTGACAAACAGTACAAGAATAAGACTTTACAATAAAATGGTCTGCACTATGATTTGAATCCAATGATAAAAACAGATGATCGTAGGGACACTGTGCTGTAAAATTGTATTCCCCTTAATGTGTTCCCAATTACTTGTTATACCAGCTGCAGAGTATAAAATGTATGGGAAATTACTCCTTTAGGTTTATTTTTTTGAATAAGAAAATATTTGCTTTTGCTCATTGAAAATACAATCCATTTAAATGATCTGACCTTGCAGACAGAGCAGACATCTAATCTATCTATACAGATGTGCCTTCTCTTTTTCTGTACAGAAAGGTTGATACTTAAAAGGGATATTAAATAGTGTTCCTTTAGTAAAAATCTAATATTTTACAGTAAACATAGAAGAAGAAAAAAAACTGTTTACCCGATACTTTTTTTTTTCCCATGGTGGTCTAGAGTCCACAATCCATAACCTCTTGGCCACTAGGAGGCGGCAAAGAAACCCAACATTCCACAAGATTTATATCCCTTTCATCTCTCTGGTAACCTAGTGTAAAGCCAAGAAAAGGAAAAAATAATAGGAAAGGACAAAGCTGGGTAAATGAAGTGCATATGAAAAGGGATGCCAACTGGAAAAAAAAACATAAAAAAGGTTGGTCTCGTGGACTCTCTCCACCATGAAAGAAATTAATTTATCAGCATAAATTTTGTTTTGTTTCATAAGGTGGTGAGAGTCCATAAGCCAATAACCTGTGTTATCAAATAACAAAGCTGTAGAGACCATAAGAAAATGGGAGGGAAAAAGTTAAGACAGGCACATATTGACCATCTATTCAAGCAACATAAAACCCCAAAAATTTCTTTCACGATTCAGACAATACAATTTTTTTTTAAAAAGTTCCAATTTACTTCTATCAGATTTGCTTTGTTCTTGTTATTCTTTGTTGAAGAGATATCTAGATAGGTAGCGTGCATGTCTGGAGCACATGAAAGTGATGCCATCTAGTGCTCTTACTAACATATAGTATTGTTGTAAACCAGTTACCATATAGTACTCCAGGTACACGCCTAAACTTACCTAACTGCTTTTCAAAAAGGATAACAAGAAAAAACAATTTATGTAAGCACTTACCTGATAAATTAATTTCTTTCATATTGGCAAGAGTCCATGAGCTAGTGACATATGGGATATACATTCCTACCAGGAGGGGCAAAGTTTCCCAAACCTCAAAATGCCTATAAATACACCCCTCACCACACCCACAATTCAGTTTAACGAATAGCCAAGCAGTGGGGTGATAAAGAAAGGAGTAGAAAGCATCAACAAAGGAAATTTGGAAATAATTGTGCTTTATACAAAAAATCATAACCACCATAAAAAGTGTGGGCCTCATGGACTCTTGCCAATATGAAATAAATGAATTTATCAGGTAAGTTCTTACATAAATTATGTTTTCTTTCATGTAATTGGCAAGAGTCCATGAGCTAGTGACATATGGGATATCAATACCCAAGATGTGGATCTCCACTCAAGAGTCACTAGAGAGGGAGGGAATAAAATAAAAACAGCCATAATCTGCTGAAAAAAAATTAATCCACAACCCAAAAATATAAGTTTATTTCATTTGAAAGAAAAAAACTTAAATCAAAAGAAGAATAAAACTGAAACAGCTGCCTGAAGAACTTTTCTACCAAAAACTGCTTCTGAAGAAGCAAATACATCAAAACGGTAGAATTTAGTAAGTGAATGCAAAGAGGACCAAGTTGCCGCTTTGCAAATATAATCAACTGAAGCTACATTCTTTAAAGCCCACGAAGTGGAGACTTATCTAGTAGAATGAGCTGTAATTCCCTGAGGCGGGGCCTGACCCGACTCAAAATAAACTTGATGAATCAAAAGTTTCAACCAAGAAGCCAAGGAAAGAGCAGAAGCCTTCTGACCTTTCCTAGGACCAGAAAATAAAACAAATAGACTGGAAGTCTTCCTGAAATCTAGTAGCTTCGACATAATATTTCAAAGCTCTTACCACATCAAAACAATGTAAGGAACTTTCCAAAGAATTCTTAGGATTAGGACACAAGGAAGGGACAACAATTTCTCTACTAATGTTGTTAGAATTTACAACCTTAGGTAAAAATTAAAAAGAAGTCCACAAAACTGCCTTATCCTGATGAAAAAAATCAGAAAAGGAGACTCACAAGAAAGAGCAGATAACTCAGAAACTCTTCTAGCAGAAGAGATGGCCAAAAGGAACAACACTTTCCAAGAAAGTAGTTTAATGTCCAAAAAATGCATAGGTTCAAATGGAGGAACCTGTAAAGCCGTCAGAACCAAATTAAGACTCCAAGGAGGAGAAATTGATTAAATAACAGGCTTAATAAGAACTAAAGCCTGTACAAAACAGTGTATATCAGGAAGTATAGCAATCTTTCTGTGAACTAAAACAGAAAGAGCAGAGATTTGTCCTTTCAAGGAACTTGCAGACAAACCCTTATCCAAACCGTCCTGAAGAAACTGTAAAATTCTAAGAATTCTAAAAGAATGCCAGGAGAATTTATGAGAAGAACACCATGAAATGTAAGTCTTCCAAACTCTATAAAAAATCTTTCTAGAAACAGATTTACAAGCTTGTAACATAGTATTAATCACTGAGTCAGAGAAACCTCTATGACTTAGTAGTAAGCGTTCAATTTCCATACCTTCAAATTTAATGATTTGAGATCCTGATGGAAAAACGGACCTTGGGATAGTAGGTCTGGCCGAACGGAAGTGGCCAAAGCGGGCAACTGGACATCCAAACCAGATCCGCATACCAAAACCTGTGTGGCCATGCTGGAACCAGAAGCAACACAAATGATTGTTCCATGATGATTTTGGAGATCACTCTTGGGAGGAGAACTAGAGGCGGGAAAATGTAAGCAGGATGATAACACCAAAGAAGTGTCAGCGCATCCCCTACTTCCACCTGAACATCCCTGGACCTGGACAGGTATCTGGGAAGTTTCTTGTTTAGATGAGAGGAAGGCTATTTCTACTCTTGCTAAACGTACCACTATTCCTATGGAAGATAGTACTTCCTTTTAAGGATCCTTAGATAGGAAGCTTGAATCTTATCTAAGAAAGGCCTATTTATATTCAGGTCATCTTCTCAGACCTGCAATTTCTTTGGCTGATGTTGTGGCTGCATCAACCTTCTGGTTGGAGAATTTAGCGCAACAGGAATTGGATTCTGACTTATCTAGCATTATTCGCCTTTTGCAATATGCTAATCATTTTATTGTGATGCAATTTTTGATATTATCAAAAACAGAATTTATGTTTACCTGATAAATTACTTTCTCCAACGGTGTGTCCGGTCCACGGCGTCATCCTTACTTGTGGGATATTCTCTTCCCCAACAGGAAATGGCAAAGAGCCCAGCAAAGCTGGTCACATGATCCCTCCTAGGCTCCGCCTACCCCAGTCATTCGACCGACGTTAAGGAGGAATATTTGCATAGGAGAAACCATATGGTACCGTGGTGACTGTAGTTAAAGAAAATAAATTATCAGACCTGATTAAAAAAAACAGGGCGGGCCGTGGACCGGACACACCGTTGGAGAAAGTAATTTATCAGGTAAACATAAATTCTGTTTTCTCCAACATAGGTGTGTCCGGTCCACGGCGTCATCCTTACTTGTGGGAACCAATACCAAAGCTTTAGGACACGGATGAAGGGAGGGAGCAAATCAGGTCACCTAAATGGAAGGCACCACGGCTTGCAAAACCTTTCTCCCAAAAATAGCCTCAGAAGAAGCAAAAGTATCAAACTTGTAAAATTTGGTAAAAGTGTGCAGTGAAGACCAAGTCGCTGCCCTACATATCTGATCAACAGAAGCCTCGTTCTTGAAGGCCCATGTGGAAGCCACAGCCCTAGTGGAATGAGCCGTGATTCTTTCGGGAGGCTGCCGTCCGGCAGTCTCGTAAGCCAATCTGATGATGCTTTTAATCCAAAAAGAGAGAGAGGTAGAAGTTGCTTTTTGACCTCTCCTTTTACCGGAATAAACAACAAACAAGGAAGATGTTTGTCTAAAATCCTTTGTAGCATCTAAATAGAATTTTAGAGCGCGAACAACATCCAAATTGTGCAACAAACGTTCCTTCTTTGAAACTGGTTTCGGACACAGAGAAGGTACGATAATCTCCTGGTTAATGTTTTTGTTAGAAACAACTTTTGGAAGAAAACCAGGTTTAGTACGTAAAACCACCTTATCTGCATGGAACACCAGATAAGGAGGAGAACACTGCAGAGCAGATAATTCTGAAACTCTTCTAGCAGAAGAAATTGCAACTAAAAACAAAACTTTCCAAGATAATAACTTAATATCAACGGAATGTAAGGGTTCAAACGGAACCCCCTGAAGAACTGAAAGAACTAAGTTGAGACTCCAAGGAGGAGTCAAAGGTTTGTAAACAGGCTTAATTCTAACCAGAGCCTGAACAAAGGCTTGAACATCTGGCACAGCTGCCAGCTTTTTGTGAAGTAACACAGACAAGGCAGAAATCTGTCCCTTCAGGGAACTAGCAGATAATCCTTTTTCCAATCCTTCTTGAAGGAAGGATAGAATCTTAGGAATCTTAACCTTGTCCCAAGGGAATCCTTTAGACTCACACCAACAGATATATTTTTTCCAAATTTTGTGGTAAATCTTTCTAGTTACAGGCTTTCTGGCCAGAACAAGAGTATCGATAACAGAATCTGAGAACCCTCGCTTCGATAAGATCAAGCGTTCAATCTCCAAGCAGTCAGCTGGAGTGAAACCAGATTCGGATGTTCGAACGGACCCTGAACAAGAAGGTCTCGTCTCAAAGGTAGCTTCCAAGGTGGAGCCGATGACATATTCACCAGATCTGCATACCAAGTCCTGCGTGGCCACGCAGGAGCTATCAAGATCACCGACGCCCTCTCCTGATTGATCCTGGCTACCAGCCTGGGGATGAGAGGAAACGGCGGGAACACATAAGCTAGTTTGAAGGTCCAAGGTGCTACTAGTGCATCCACTAGAGCCGCCTTGGGATCCCTGGATCTGGACCCGTAGCAAGGAACTTTGAAGTTCTGACGAGAGGCCATCAGATCCATGTCTGGAATGCCCCACAGCTGAGTGACTTGGGCAAAGATTTCCGGATGGAGTTCCCACTCCCCCGGATGCAATGTCTGACGACTCAGAAAATCCGCTTCCCAATTTTCCACTCCTGGGATGTGGATAGCAGACAGGTGGCAGGAGTGAGACTCCGCCCATAGAATGATTTTGGACACTTCTTCCATCGCTAGGGAACTCCTTGTTCCCCCCTGATGGTTGATGTACGCAACAGTTGTCATGTTGTCTGATTGAAACCGTATGAACTTGGCCCTCGCTAGCTGAGGCCAAGCCTTGAGAGCATTGAATATCGCTCTCAGTTCCAGAATATTTATCGGTAGAAGAGATTCTTCCCGAGACCAAAGACCCTGAGCTTTCAGGGATCCCCAGACCGCGCCCCAGCCCATCAGACTGGCGTCGGTCGTGACGATGACCCACTCCGGTCTGCGGAATGTCATCCCTTGTGACAGGTTGTCCAGGGACAGCCACCAACGGAGTGAGTCTCTGGTCCTCTGATTTACTTGTATCTTCGGAGACAAGTCTGTATAGTCCCCATTCCACTGACTGAGCATGCACAGTTGTAATGGTCTTAGATGAATGCGCGCAAAAGGAACTATGTCCATTGCCGCTACCATCAAACCGATCACTTCCATGCACTGCGCTATGGAAGGAAGAGGAACGGAATGAAGTATCCGACAAGAGTCTAGAAGTTTTGTTTTTCTGGCCTCTGTCAGAAAAATCCTCATTTCTAAGGAGTCTATTATTGTTCCCAAGAAGGGAACCCTTGTTGACGGAGATAGAGAACTCTTTTCTACGTTCACTTTCCATCCGTGAGATCTGAGAAAGGCCAGGACAATGTCCCCTTTTTCCAATCCTTCTTGTTAAACACTAAAAAACTCTAAGCCATCTCCGTGGAGATGTTGCCTGTACAACGGCAAAGAGAATGACTGGGGTAGGCGGAGCCTAGGAGGGATCATGTGACCAGCTTTGCTGGGCTCTTTGCCATTTCCTGTTGGGGAAGAGAATATCCCACAAGTAAGGATGACGCCGTGGACCGGACACACCTATGTTGGAGAAATTGATGTTAGATCCATGTCCTTAGCTATTTTAGCTAGAAGAGTTTTGTGGCTTAAATCTTGGAATGGTGATATGACATCTAAATCTAGATTACTATCTCTTTCTTTCCAAGGTAATAATTTATTTGGTTCTCAGTTGGATTCTATTATTTCAACTGTCACTGGGCGATGGGAGTTTTTCTGCCTCAGGATTAAAAACCTAAGGGTAAATATAAGGCTTCTAACCATTTTTGTTCCTTTCGTCAGAATAAGGGGGAGGTAGGAGATGAATCTCTACGACCGATAACAGAGAACCCATGAAATAGACCCCCATTAGGGAAATCATCGTATTCAATAAGTGATACTCCCTTCATGTCCCTCTGACATTCGCTGTACTCTGAGAGGAATCGGGCTTCAACAATGCTGAGAAGCGCATATCAACGTAGAAATCTTAGCACAAAACTTACTTCACCACCTCCATAGGAGGCAAAGTTTGTAAAACTGAATTGTGGGTGTGGTGAGGGGTGTATTTATAGGCATTTTGAGGTTTGGGAAACTTTGCCCCTCCTGGTAGGATTGTATATCCCATATGTCAATAGCTCATGGACTCTTGCCAATTACATGAAAGAAATAATTTGATAATAAACGTAAAATTGGAAAGTTCTATATGCATCATGAAAGAAAAATGATAGGTTTTATGACTAAGACTTTACGGCTAAACACCTTTCTCGAAGAGACAAAAAGGAAAATAGCAATGATTTCTTTAACAGAATATTCCTCTTCAACTCATTCTCCTGAGAGCGGGTTCTATGGAAGTTCTTAGTCCCGATAGCCTCATATGCAATTGTAATAATCCCTTTTGGAAATGGTTCACTATACATGCTTGAGGGAAAGAGTGCTAACTGAATCTGGTACGGTATCTTCGACTCCGGTCTACAGGGAGGTAACAACTGAGTGACCAGTCAACTCAATCTTATTTGTAAAATATACTTCAGTACAGCGGTTGTGGACTCATGAATTTTTTACACATCAGTCAATCTGCAAGGCCTCACTTCCTCTCCTCAGTGACCTGTGATGCTGCTGGCACTAAAACGTGCTGTTTTCATATGGATCCCTTTACCTGTTTGTGTGGATTTTAATATGCTTATCAAATAAAGTGTGTGTGTGTGTGAGGGGGGTGTTTATAAACTTCCCAGCTGTTCTCCTAGTGTTTCCTGGTATGACTAACCCTCCCTATTTCTTTAAAAAAATTCCCTCTCTCTCTCTTGCTAACTCCTATTGTATTAATACTTACTATACACTTCTCCTCTAACCCGGAAACTCTCATCCTTTCCTTTTTTTTTTCCCCCTCTTCATTGCTATAAGGGCCGTTGTACCCCCTACTATAATATGTGTTTTATTTTATTTGAATGTTATGCATTTGTTCAAATGCTAGGATGGTTTTCAGATTTAACATAGGTTTAGTTATAATAAAGGCTACGCCACTGGCTCATAATTATGAGCAGTTTTGACCTTTTATTGCCAACGATTTTGTGCTGTGTCTTACTTACATTAATGGTCTATTTTGTACATTTGTATTTGATGTTTATTCTATTTCTTGTAGAGCTGGCGGGGGGATGCGAATTTTGATGACCCCCCACCATTTTCTTTTTCTAATCTAGACTGTCTTATCCTGCACCTAGAACACATAACGGCCTTGCTATTGTGTCACAAGCCTTTATCTGCCTATTATTTATTAGATTAAGGGGGTATATCCTGTTATTTATATTTTTATCCTGTTCCCCAACCCCCTTATTCCCCCTTTTTCCTTTTTTTTCCCCTTCTCTTCTGGAGGTCGAGTCCATATTTACCTCTCTCTTTAACAATGGTGTTGATCAAATTAGCCATCTTAAATACCCAGGGATTAATTTCCCCCACTAAGTGAAGTCTACTTGCTGGGTACCTTCTAATGCATGACATCAAGATAGCCATTGTTCAGAAAACTCACTGGACTCTTTTTTTTGCAACTCTAAAACCTTCCCAATCTGTGTAAAGCCCGCCTACCCTACTGAGAAAGGGAGGGGAAGTGATACTCATTGATAGATCGGTATTGTGTGATGTACACTATATTGAGAGGGACCGTAAATGCAGATTCCTTATTATGATATGTAAACTAGATTATATACAATTTACACTTGTTTCCCTATATGCTCCCAAATCAAACCAGATATAATTTTTGAAAAAGCTACTCCCCCTAATAGATGGTCTTGAAAGGCCAGTTACTAATGGGTGGAGAGATCAATTTAGTATGGGACCCATCTATGGATTAAAAACTTTCGAAACATAGAACTGACAGAAGCACTGCCTCCCAAGCAATTTTGTAATCGCATGTTTCAATACAATCTACATAATTCATGGAGATGTTTATCTACCACCGAGAGAGAATATACCTTATTTTTCAAAACCCAAATTGTCTTATTCTAGATTGGACTGCTTCTTCTGCAATTCCTGGTTATTGGACAAATGTATCTCCCCCTAAAATAACTATATGCCCCTGGTCTGACATGGTCACCTTAGAATACTATTCCTACTCTTTCTAGAGGAAACCCTTGTTGGAAATGTCATGTCTCTGATATCTGGCACATTGTTTGGGGAAACCTCCTGAAATATACTAGAACTTATTTCGCTGAACGATACAGGAGATACTAATAATTCAACCTTATGGGCAACGATGAAAGCATTTCTTAGAGGACACTTTCTTAAGAAAGCCTTCCTAATGTGGAAAAAAGCTGGACAAACTTTAGCCCAACTTTACTCGGATCTTCAAAGCCTAGATGTGACAAACAAACACCAACTCACCCGATAACAAAATAAATCTGTCGTCTTAGGAAAGAAATTGCTCTTAGGGAGGTGAAGAGAGTTCAAGATAACCTACAATCCTTTCACCAACTCTATTATAAAGGGAATAGGGCTGACCGCCTGCTGGCTATTAAATTGGCCCAGATAGAATTACGTCCCTTTTTACAGAACATTTTCTTAAGAGCTGGCCCCAATCCTTTTAAGATTTTTCAATTTGGCCTTTGATAAGGGTACCTTTGCCCGAGTTTTTAGAAGTCACTTTCCCTAAGGAAGGAAATGACCATACAAAATGGTAACCTTTTAGACCTTTTTCATTAATAAACCTTGACTTTAAGCTCTACGTGAAGATTCTGGTATTAAGACTGAGTCCTAAACTTCCCTCTATCATAAACCTGGATCAAGTGGGATTTTTGGTAGGGAGACGGGATACTGATAACAGTCACAGCCTCCTAAATATCTTTTCTGAAGCCTCTGCATTAGACCTCCCTCTTCTCACAATGTCAATGGATGTCGAGAAGGCTTTTTACATGGTGAGTTGGGAGTAAAGGTTTGTTGCACTTGCATTACAAAAACATGCTTGGTAGGCAAAAGGCTACAATTAGTGTCCAATATGCTTCCCCCTAAGCAAGGATCAGAGGGGTAGACTTTTGCTCACCGACTATTGACATTTGCAACAGCACCAGGCAGGGGTGCCAGCTTTCTTATCTACTGTTAAGCCCCTTGCGGTGGCTATTCGAAAGCCTCCAGAATGCCAGGGCCTCCTAATCCATGATATGAACCAAAAATTAGCTTTATTCGCCAATTACTTAACCAATGCTTAATACTTAACAGGAAACTTCCCTGTCTGCCCTTCTGGATCTTCCAAATTGGTTTGGTAACTTATCCTAATACAAATTAAACATTAAAAAAACTGAAGCATATCTGTTGGGCCTACCTCGGTCCACCCTTAATTATAAACAAAAGTACAGCTTCAAGTGGTCACTTGATGGTTTAAAACACTTAGGTGTTGTCAGGGTAAAGGTCAATGACATAATATATATATATATATATATATATATATATATATATATATATATATATATATATATATACACTAATATATATACGTAAATGAAATAATATAAAAAGGACGTGTGTATATATGAAGCCGTCTATTTTATCAGATGTGCTATAGAATAGAAATTCTGATGTCAGGATTTAACTAAAAAACCCCTACCAGATGGGAGCTGGGTGAATACACGTTTATCAGGATTGGAAATCAGCATAGCTTTGAAACACCACCTCCTGCTGTGTGAGCACACAGACATTTTCCAAAAGGAACTAACTCAGTGACCATGCTCATTTGACTATATGCAGAGTTTTATGACTCTAAGACATTTGGTCTACCCAATTTAACACAATCACTTAAAAGGATAAAATCTAAAATAGTTGGATAAGCATAGTACTTACAGGAAACCCCTTTGATTATTTAGAATAAATGATCTGTGTTTTGGGTGGAGAATATGCTTGGGAGCTCTCTGGAATTTGTCACCTAAATCTTGTGATTTCAAAGTAAGATGTGTTGCAAACACACAGCTAGGGGGAAGGTGACACAAATAGAATTAAATAGATTTTGCAAAGGGAACAATGCCAGTTTTCCATGTATGTTTAAAATGATTCATGCTATATATATTGAAATTAAACACATATTAAATAGATAATTGCTGCAGGGGATATTTATATAGGAAATAAATTCAGATATACATAGAAATGATATATATGTTTTGAAAACATAAAAGGTCTTACTTAGCCTCTGGTTTTTAAGAATATTTGTGGACCTAAAAGTAAATGATTAATAATACTTAATCTTATTTCAGATGAACCATAGACATATGAATGCTTAGATCATTTCTAATAATTGTTTCCATTTCTATTGCAGGCATCAATTCATATATGCAGAAATTGTCGGAGACATAGAACATATTATATTAAGTGAAAGAAAACATATTAGAATGTATAAATGCCATTAATTTCAGAATAATTGGCAGTAGAAATTAATATAATACAATATAAATAATGTTACACACATGTTTCATATCAAAATGACCAGAGAGGTAATGTGATCTTACCCAGCTGCGATTGGTATTGTGAACCTATTAATATGAAGAAAATTATGGTAGTTATTACACATTTTAAAGAAAGATGTTTAAATGTATAGCTGTATTTTTTTTTTTTGTCATGCTGCATTTGTTCTGTGCTGGTTGTTTGTATGACTGCTGCCACCCGGTGTTGCCATGGGAGAACTACAGCCAGAAAGCCTTTTGGCTGTTAAATATAAGGTATTCCAATTATCCAATAGAGGGACAAGGTTTCGAAGGGCCACCCATATTTCACACCTATGATTAGACAATAAGTTGTATGCAGAAGGGAAAAAAGGACACTGGCTGCTGAGTTTTGTAACTGACTGAAACTGTTTGCGTGGGACACAGTCAAACTATAAAAACAAAGTGGGCCATACTTCTCCTCTTCCATTGCAATTACACTTATTTTATATGAGGTGGGAAAAGTCTTGAAGCTGAACATCATTTTGGTAAAGTATAAGAAAAGGGCTGCCAATTACATGTGATATTTTAAAGTCACTGCAGTTTAAAGTACAGTTAAAAGATTTAAAGAAGCAGTGTGTTTTTCAAGTTAGCATTTCACAGCCTATATATTGTTTAAATCTGTATCTGATTTGTTAAGTAATTCATCTGTGCAAGTTCTGATACTGTAAATTATTGTATTAGGATAAATTGCAGTTAAATAGCAGAATATATATATATATCCTATTGTTTAAGAGCACAGTTTAGAATTATATTGCTTGGATGTTAAAGGTTATTTATAAATAAGGTTGATTTTAAAGATAAGCGTGTATGAACTTTGCATAGCATATTTAAATAGTTTTCAAGCGAATATATATTTATTTCATATTTCTTTTTATTGCAAATATATTTCAATATGTTCATGGATATTAACTAAATAAAAGAATTCAGATATTTATATTAATTGTATGGTCTAGTAGATGCATGGTTGATTAGGGTTTCTATTTTTAAGGAAAATTATTATTTGTATTGTGTTTATAACCCTGCCATAAGCTGATATATTATTTGGATAGTACTACTAAGATTTTCATAAATATACTGACAGTGTCTTTCTTTCTCTTTTATGACCTCCTCATCATTGATAAGAACTATAATGATAGAAAGAAAGCAGCGCGGCTCCAAGGCAGCCCCCAGGAAAAGCGGCGAACTCCCAAACAAAACAACAGGAAGTCTTCAAAGAGTGGCTGGTATTGAGAGGTGCTCACCAAGTAGAAGGGAAGAGTTGATCCGGTAAATCATATAGAAAGAAAGGCAGCACACTTGGTCTTTCAAAACACATTAGTCGGAAATTTATTCCAGGTTTACAGCCGCTGTACAAACATACTAACACAGGAAGCGGAAAAAGGGGTGTGTCCTTACGCGTTTCTCTCTCTCTCTCTTGCTAACTCCTATTGTATTAATACTTACTATACACTTCTCCTCTAACCCGGAAACTCTCATCCTTTCCTTTTTTTTTTCCCCCTCTTCATTGCTATAAGGGCCGTTGTACCCCCTACTATAATATGTGTTTTATTTTATTTGAATGTTATGCATTTGTTCAAATGCTAGGATGGTTTTCAGATTTAACATAGGTTTAGTTATAATAAAGGCTACGCCACTGGCTCATAATTATGAGCAGTTTTGACCTTTTATTGCCAACGATTTTGTGCCGTGTCTTACTTACATTAATGGTCTATTTTGTACATTTGTATTTGATGTTTATTCTATTTCTTGTAGAGCTGGCGGGGGGATGCGAATTTTGATGACCCCCCACCATTTTCTTTTTCTAATCTAGACTGTCTTATCCTGCACCTAGAACACATAACGGCCTTGCTATTGTGTCACAAGCCTTTATCTGCCTATTATTTATTAGATTAAGGGGGTATATCCTGTTATTTATATTTTTATCCTGTTCCCCAACCCCCTTATTCCCCCTTTTTCCTTTTTTTTCCCCTTCTCTTCTGGAGGTCGAGTCCATATTTACCTCTCTCTTTAACAATGGTGTTGATCAAATTAGCCATCTTAAATACCCAGGGATTAATTTCCCCCACTAAGTGAAGTCTACTTGCTGGGTACCTTCTAATGCATGACATCAAGATAGCCATTGTTCAGAAAACTCACTGGACTCTTTTTTTTGCAACTCTAAAACCTTCCCAATCTGTGTAAAGCCCGCCTACCCTACTGAGAAAGGGAGGGGAAGTGATACTCATTGATAGATCGGTATTGTGTGATGTACACTATATTGAGAGGGACCGTAAATGCAGATTCCTTATTATGATATGTAAACTAGATTATATACAATTTACACTTGTTTCCCGATATGCTCCCAAATCAAACCAGATATAATTTTTGAAAAAGCTACTCCCCCTAATAGATGGTCTTGAAAGGCCAGTTACTAATGGGTGGAGAGATCAATTTAGTATGGGACCCATCTATGGATTAAAAACTTTCGAAACATAGAACTGACAGAAGCACTGCCTCCCAAGCAATTTTGTAATCGCATGTTTCAATACAATCTACATAATTCATGGAGATGTTTATCTACCACCGAGAGAGAATATACCTTATTTTTCAAAACCCAAATTGTCTTATTCTAGATTGGACTGCTTCTTCTGCAATTCCTGGTTATTGGACAAATGTATCTCCCCCTAAAATAACTATATGCCCCTGGTCTGACATGGTCACCTTAGAATACTATTCCTACTCTTTCTAGAGGAAACCCTTGTTGGAAATGTCATGTCTCTGATATCTGGCACATTGTTTGGGGAAACCTCCTGAAATATACTAGAACTTATTTCGCTGAACGATACAGGAGATACTAATAATTCAACCTTATGGGCAACGATGAAAGCATTTCTTAGAGGACACTTTCTTAAGAAAGCCTTCCTAATGTGGAAAAAAGCTGGACAAACTTTAGCCCAACTTTACTCGGATCTTCAAAGCCTAGATGTGACAAACAAACACCAACTCACCCGATAACAAAATAAATCTGTCGTCTTAGGAAAGAAATTGCTCTTAGGGAGGTGAAGAGAGTTCAAGATAACCTACAATCCTTTCACCAACTCTATTATAAAGGGAATAGGGCTGACCGCCTGCTGGCTATTAAATTGGCCCAGATAGAATTACGTCCCTTTTTACAGAACATTTTCTTAAGAGCTGGCCCCAATCCTTTTAAGATTTTTCAATTTGGCCTTTGATAAGGGTACCTTTGCCCGAGTTTTTAGAAGTCACTTTCCCTAAGGAAGGAAATGACCATACAAAATGGTAACCTTTTAGACCTTTTTCATTAATAAACCTTGACTTTAAGCTCTACGTGAAGATTCTGGTATTAAGACTGAGTCCTAAACTTCCCTCTATCATAAACCTGGATCAAGTGGGATTTTTGGTAGGGAGACGGGATACTGATAACAGTCACAGCCTCCTAAATATCTTTTCTGAAGCCTCTGCATTAGACCTCCCTCTTCTCACAATGTCAATGGATGTCGAGAAGGCTTTTTACATGGTGAGTTGGGAGTAAAGGTTTGTTGCACTTGCATTACAAAAACATGCTTGGTAGGCAAAAGGCTACAATTAGTGTCCAATATGCTTCCCCCTAAGCAAGGATCAGAGGGGTAGACTTTTGCTCACCGACTATTGACATTTGCAACAGCACCAGGCAGGGGTGCCAGCTTTCTTATCTACTGTTAAGCCCCTTGCGGTGGCTATTCGAAAGCCTCCAGAATGCCAGGGCCTCCTAATCCATGATATGAACCAAAAATTAGCTTTATTCGCCAATTACTTAACCAATGCTTAATACTTAACAGGAAACTTCCCTGTCTGCCCTTCTGGATCTTCCAAATTGGTTTGGTAACTTATCCTAATACAAATTAAACATTAAAAAAACTGAAGCATATCTGTTGGGCCTACCTCGGTCCACCCTTAATTATAAACAAAAGTACAGCTTCAAGTGGTCACTTGATGGTTTAAAACACTTAGGTGTTGTCAGGGTAAAGGTCAATGACATAATATATATATATATATATATATATATATATATATATATATACACTAATATATATACGTAAATGAAATAATATAAAAAGGACGTGTGTATATATGAAGCCGTCTATTTTATCAGATGTGCTATAGAATAGAAATTCTGATGTCAGGATTTAACTAAAAAACCCCTACCAGATGGGAGCTGGGTGAATACACGTTTATCAGGATTGGAAATCAGCATAGCTTTGAAACACCACCTCCTGCTGTGTGAGCACACAGACATTTTCCAAAAGGAACTAACTCAGTGACCATGCTCATTTGACTATATGCAGAGTTTTATGACTCTAAGACATTTGGTCTACCCAATTTAACACAATCACTTAAAAGGATAAAATCTAAAATAGTTGGATAAGCATAGTACTTACAGGAAACCCCTTTGATTATTTAGAATAAATGATCTGTGTTTTGGGTGGAGAATATGCTTGGGAGCTCTCTGGAATTTGTCACCTAAATCTTGTGATTTCAAAGTAAGATGTGTTGCAAACACACAGCTAGGGGGAAGGTGACACAAATAGAATTAAATAGATTTTGCAAAGGGAACAATGCCAGTTTTCCATGTATGTTTAAAATGATTCATGCTATATATATTGAAATTAAACACATTATATTAAATAGATAATTGCTGCAGGGGATATTTATATAGGAAATAAATTCAGATATACATAGAAATGATATATATGTTTTGAAAACATAAAAGGTCTTACTTAGCCTCTGGTTTTTAAGAATATTTGTGGACCTAAAAGTAAATGATTAATAATACTTAATCTTATTTCAGATGAACCATAGACATATGAATGCTTAGATCATTTCTAATAATTGTTTCCATTTCTATTGCAGGCATCAATTCATATATGCAGAAATTGTCGGAGACATAGAACATATTATATTAAGTGAAAGAAAACATATTAGAATGTATAAATGCCATTAATTTCAGAATAATTGGCAGTATAAATTAATATAATACAATATAAATAATGTTACACACATGTTTCATATCAAAATGACCAGAGAGGTAATGTGATCTTACCCAGCTGCGATTGGTATTGTGAACCTATTAATATGAAGAAAATTATGGTAGTTATTACACATTTTAAAGAAAGATGTTTAAATGTATAGCTGTATTTTTTTTTTTTGTCATGCTGCATTTGTTCTGTGCTGGTTGTTTGTATGACTGCTGCCACCCGGTGTTGCCATGGGAGAACTACAGCCAGAAAGCCTTTTGGCTGTTAAATATAAGGTATTCCAATTATCCAATAGAGGGACAAGGTTTCGAAGGGCCACCCATATTTCACACCTATGATTAGACAATAAGTTGTATGCAGAAGGGAAAAAAGGACACTGGCTGCTGAGTTTTGTAACTGACTGAAACTGTTTGCGTGGGACACAGTCAAACTATAAAAACAAAGTGGGCCATACTTCTCCTCTTCCATTGCAATTACACTTATTTTATATGAGGTGGGAAAAGTCTTGAAGCTGAACATCATTTTGGTAAAGTATAAGAAAAGGGCTGCCAATTACATGTGATATTTTAAAGTCACTGCAGTTTAAAGTACAGTTAAAAGATTTAAAGAAGCAGTGTGTTTTTCAAGTTAGCATTTCACAGCCTATATATTGTTTAAATCTGTATCTGATTTGTTAAGTAATTCATCTGTGCAAGTTCTGATACTGTAAATTATTGTATTAGGATAAATTGCAGTTAAATAGCAGAATATATATATATATCCTATTGTTTAAGAGCACAGTTTAGAATTATATTGCTTGGATGTTAAAGGTTATTTATAAATAAGGTTGATTTTAAAGATAAGCGTGTATGAACTTTGCATAGCATATTTAAATAGTTTTCAAGCGAATATATATTTATTTCATATTTCTTTTTATTGCAAATATATTTCAATATGTTCATGGATATTAACTAAATAAAAGAATTCAGATATTTATATTAATTGTATGGTCTAGTAGATGCATGGTTGATTAGGGTTTCTATTTTTAAGGAAAATTATTATTTGTATTGTGTTTATAACCCTGCCATAAGCTGATATATTATTTGGATAGTACTACTAAGATTTTCATAAATATACTGACAGTGTCTTTCTTTCTCTTTTATGACCTCCTCATCATTGATAAGAACTATAATGATAGAAAGAAAGCAGCGCGGCTCCAAGGCAGCCCCCAGGAAAAGCGGCGAACTCCCAAACAAAACAACAGGAAGTCTTCAAAGAGTGGCTGGTATTGAGAGGTGCTCACCAAGTAGAAGGGAAGAGTTGATCCGGTAAATCATATAGAAAGAAAGGCAGCACACTTGGTCTTTCAAAACACATTAGTCGGAAATTTATTCCAGGTTTACAGCCGCTGTACAAACATACTAACACAGGAAGCGGAAAAAGGGGTGTGTCCTTACGCGTTAAGTGCCGCGCGGCGGCCTCTTTCTTTCTATAAGAACTATAATTCTTTACTAAGTCAGATGCACAGAGATCTTAGCTCAAAAAGAAATGAGGTCTCTTGGTATGGTAGGATTGTTGGCATTAAGATAATGCAATGCACAAAACTTACCCATCTCTTCAGATGCCTCTCAATTAAACACCTGGTGTCCCTTTTAAATACATTTCAATCAATGGTAAATACATATGTTTGGAACTGGATGAGGCAGAGGATTGCTGCAAATATCCTAGTGTCCAACTTATTTCGGAGGCCTTGGCCTCCCTAATGTAAGATTATACTATGAAGTGGTGATGACTTTGATTGCCACTGCTTGGGGCTCCTCCCTCCTTCAACCCATTGATCTGAACTAGAACAAGCTTCGCTCCCTTCTTATGTTACCCATGAGGACCTACTTTGGATTCCTTCACATTGTTCATCCTCTATCCCTCTCCATAACAATTAGTTAAACAATGTAGAGATTTGTGGTTTAAAAACAGAATTTATGCTTACCTGATAAATTACTTTCTCCAACGGTGTGTCCGGTCCACGGCGTCATCCTTACTTGTGGGATATTGGCAAATGGCAAAGAGTTCCAGCAAAGCTGGCCATATAGTCCCTCCTAGGCTCCGCCCACCCCAGTCATTCGACCGACGGACAGGAGGAAAACATAATTTATGTAAGAACTTACCTGATAAATTCATTTCTTTCATATTAACAAGAGTCCATGAGCTAGTGACGTATGGGATATACATTCCTACCAGGAGGGGCAAAGTTTCCCAAACCTTAAAATGCCTATAAATACACCCCTCACCACACCCACAAATCAGTTTAACGAATAGCCAAGAAGTGGGGTGATAAGAAAAAAAGTGCGAAGCATATAAAATAAGGAATTGGAATAATTGTGCTTTATACAAAAAAATCATAACCACCACAAAAAAGGGTGGGCCTCATGGACTCTTGTTAATATGAAAGAAATGAATTTATCAGGTAAGTTCTTACATAAATTATGTTTTCTTTCATGTAATTAACAAGAGTCCATGAGCTAGTGACGTATGGGATAATGACTACCCAAGATGTGGATCTTTCCACACAAGAGTCACTAGAGAGGGAGGGATAAAATAAAGACAGCCAATTCCTGCTGAAAATAATCCACACCCAAAATAAAGTTTAACAAAAAACATAAGCAGAAGATTCAAACTGAAACCGCTGCCTGAAGAACTTTTCTACCAAAAACTGCTTCAGAAGAAGAAAATACATCAAAATGGTAGAATTTAGTAAAAGTATGCAAAGAGGACCAAGTTGCTGCTTTGCAGATCTGGTCAACCGAAGCTTCATTCCTAAACGCCCAGGAAGTAGATACTGACCTAGTAGAATGAGCTGTAATTCTTTGAGGCGGAATTTTACCCGACTCAACATAGGCAAGATGAATTAAAGATTTCAACCAAGATGCCAAAGAAATGGCAGAAGCTTTCTGGCCTTTCCTAGAACCGGAAAAGATAACAAATAGACTAGAAGTCTTACGGAAAGATTTCGTAGCTTCAACATAATATTTCAAAGCTCTAACAACATCCAAAGAATGCAATGATATCTCCTTAGAATTCTTAGGATTAGGACATAATGAAGGAACCACAATTTCTCTACTAATGTTGTTGGAATTCACAACTTTAGGTAAAAATTCAAAAGAAGTTCGCAACACCGCCTTATCCTGATGAAAAATCAGAAAAGGAGACTCACACGAAAGAGCAGATAATTCAGAAACTCTTCTAGCAGAAGAGATGGCCAAAAGGAACAAAACTTTCCAAGAAAGTAATTTAATGTCCAATGAATGCATAGGTTCAAACGGAGGAGCTTGAAGAGCTCCCAGAACCAAATTCAAACTCCAAGGAGGAGAAATTGACTTAATGACAGGTTTTATACGAACCAAAGCTTGTACAAAACAATGAATATCAGGAAGAATAGCAATCTTTCTGTGAAAAAGAACAGAAAGAGCGGAGATTTGTCCTTTCAAAGAACTTGCGGACAAACCCTTATCTAAACCATCCTGAAGAAACTGTAAAATTCTCGGTATTCTAAAAGAATGCCAAGAAAAATGATGAGAAAGACACCAAGAAATATAAGTCTTCCAGACTCTATAATATATCTCTCGAGATACAGATTTACGAGCCTGTAACATAGTATTAATCACGGAGTCAGAGAAACCTCTATGACCAAGAATCAAGCGTTCAATCTCCATACCTTTAAATTTAAGGATTTCAGATCCGGATGGAAAAAAGGACCTTGTGACAGAAGGTCTGGTCTTAACGGAAGAGTCCATGGCTGGCAAGATGCCATCCGGACAAGATCCGCATACCAAAACCTGTGAGGCCATGCCGGAGCTATTAGCAGAACAAACGAGCATTCCCTCAGAATCTTGGAGATTACTCTTGGAAGAAGAACTAGAGGCGGAAAGATATAGGCAGGATGATACTTCCAAGGAAGTGATAATGCATCCACTGCCTCCGCCTGAGGATCCCGGGATCTGGACAGATACCTGGGAAGTTTCTTGTTTAGATGAGAGGCCATCAGATCTATCTCTGGAAGCCCCCACAATTGAACAATCTGAAGAAATACCTCTGGGTGAAGAGACCATTCGCCCGGATGCAACGTTTGGCGACTGAGATAATCCGCTTCCCAATTGTCTACACCTGGGATATGAACCGCAGAGATTAGACAGGAGCTGGATTCCGCCCAAACCAAAATTCGAGATACTTCTTTCATAGCCAGAGGACTGTGAGTCCCTCCTTGATGATTGATGTATGCCACAGTTGTGACATTGTCTGTCTGAAAACAAATGAACGATTCTCTCTTCAGAAGAGGCCAAAACTGAAGAGCTCTGAAAACTGCACGGAGTTCCAAGATATTGATCGGTAATCTCACCTCCTGAGATTCCCAAACTCCTTGTGCCGTCAGAGATCCCCACACAGCTCCCCAACCTGTGAGACTTGCATCTGTTGAAATTACAGTCCAGGTCGGAAGAACAAAAGAAGCCCCCTGAATTAAACGATGGTGATCTGTCCACCACGTTAGAGAGTGCCGAACAATCGGTTTTAAAGATATTAATTGATATATCTTCGTGTAATCCCTGCACCATTGGTTCAGCATACAGAGCTGAAGAGGTCGCATGTGAAAACGAGCAAAGGGGATCGCGTCCGATGCAGCAGTCATAAGACCTAGAATTTCCATGCATAAGGCTACCGAAGGGAATGATTGAGACTGAAGGTTTCGACAGGCTGTAATCAATTTTAGACGTCTCTTGTCTGTTAAAGACAAAGTCATGGACACTGAATCTATCTGGAAACCCAGAAAGGTTACCCTTGTTTGAGGAATCAAAGAACTTTTTGGTAAATTGATCCTCCAACCATGATCTTGAAGAAACAACACAAGTCGATTCGTATGAGACTCTGCTAAATGTAAAGACGGAGCAAGTACCAAGATATCGTCCAAATAAGGAAATACCACAATACCCTGTTCTCTGATTACAGACAGAAGGGCACCGAGAATCTTTGTGAAAATTCTTGGAGCTGTAGCAAGGCCAAACGGTAGAGCCACAAATTGGTAATGCTTGTCTAGAAAAGAGAATCTCAGGAACTGATAATGATCTGGATGAATTGGAATATGCAGATATGCATCCTGTAAATCTATTGTGGACATATAATTCCCTTGCTGAACAAAAGGCAATATAGTCCTTACAGTTACCATCTTGAACGTTGGTATCCTTACATAACGATTCAATAATTTTAGATCCAGAACTGGTCTGAAGGAATTCTCCTTCTTTGGTACAATGAAGAGATTTGAATAAAACCCCATCCCCTGTTCCGGAACTGGAACTGGCATAATTACTCCAGCCAACTCTAGATCTGAAACACAATTCAGAAATGCTTGAGCTTTCACTGGATTTACTGGGACATGGGAAAGAAAAAATCTCTTTGCAGGAGGTCTCATCTTGAAACCAATTCTGTACCCTTCTGAAACAATGTTCTGAATCCAAAGATTGTGAACAGAATTGATCCAAATTTCTTTGAAAAAACGTAACCTGCCCCCTACCAGCTGAACTGGAATGAGGGCCGTACCTTCATGTGAACTTAGAAGCAGGCTTTGCCTTTCTAGCAGGCTTGGATTTATTCCAGACTGGAGATGGTTTCCAAACTGAAACTGCTCCTGAGGACGAAGGATCAGGCTTTTGTTCTTTGTTGAAACGAAAGGAACGAAAACGATTGTTAGCCCTGTTTTTACCTTTAGACTTTTTATCCTGTGGTAAAAAAGTTCCTTTCCCACCAGTAACAGTTGAAATAATAGAATCCAACTGAGAACCAAATAATTTGTTTCCCTGGAAAGAAATGGAAAGTAGAGTTGATTTAGAAGCCATATCAGCATTCCAAGTCTTAAGCCATAAAGCTCTTCTGGCTAAGATAGCCAGAGACATAAATCTAACATCAACTCTAATAATATCAAAAATGGCATCACAGATGAAATTATTAGCATGCTGGAGAAGAATAATAATATCATGAGAATCACGATTTGTTACTTGTTGCGCTAGAGTTTCCAACCAAAAAGTTGAAGCTGCAGCAACATCAGCCAATGATATAGCAGGTCTAAGAAGATTACCTGAACATAGATAAGCTTTTCTTAGAAAAGATTCAATTTTTCTATCTAAAGGATCTTTAAACGAGGTACCATCTGACGTAGGAATGGTAGTACGTTTAGCAAGGGTAGAAATAGCCCCATCAACTTTAGGGATTTTGTCCCAAAATTCTAACCTGTCAGGCGGAACAGGATATAATTGCTTAAAACGTTTAGAAGGAGTAAATGAATTACCCAATTTATCCCATTCCTTAGCAATTACTGCAGAAATAGCATTAGGAACAGGAAAGACTTCTGGAATAACCGCAGGAGCTTTAAAAACCTTATCCAAACGTATAGAATTAGTATCAAGAGGACTAGAATCCTCTATTTCTAAAGCAATTAGTACTTCTTTAAGTAAAGAGCGAATAAATTCCATCTTAAATAAATATGAAGATTTATCAGCATCAATCTCTGAGACAGAATCCTCTGAACCAGAAGAGTCCAAAGAATCAGAATGATGGTGTTCATTTAAAAATTCATCTGTAGAGAGAGAAGATTTAAAAGACTTTTTACGTTTACTAGAAGGAGAAATAACAGACAAAGCCTTCTTTATGGATTCAGAAACAAAATCTCTTATGTTATCAGGAACATTCTGCACCTTAGATGTTGAGGGAACTGCAACAGGCAATGGTACATCACTAAAGGAAATATTATCTGCTTTAACAAGTTTGTCATGACAATTATTACAAACAACAGCTGGAGGAATAGCTACCAAAAGTTTACAGCAGATACACTTAGCTTTGGTAGATCCAGCAGGCAGTGGTTTTCCTGTAGTATCTTCTGGCTCAGATGCAACGTGAGACATCTTGCAATATGTAAGAGAAAAAACAACATATAAAGCAAAATAGATCAAATTCCTTATAAGACAGTTTCAGGAATGGGAAAAAAATGCCAAACATCAAGCTTCTAGCAACCAGAAGCAAATGAAAAATGAGACTGAAATAATGTGGAGACAAAAGCGACGCCCATATTTTTTGGCGCCAAATAAGACGCCCACATTATTTGGCGCCTAAATGCTTTTGGCGCCAAAAATGACGCCACATCCGTAACGCCGACATTTTTGGCGCAAAATAACGTCAAAAATGACGCAACTTCCGGCGACACGTATGACGCCGGAAACGGAAAAGAATTTTTGCGCCAAAAAAGTCCGCGCCAAGAATGACACAATAAAATGAAGCATTTTCAGCCCCCGCGAGCCTAACAGCCCACAGGGAAAAAAGTCAAATTTTTGAGGTAAGAAAAAATATGATAATTTAAAGCATAATCCCAAATATGAAACTGACTGTCTGGAAATAAGGAAAGTTGAACATTCTGAGTCAAGGCAAATAAATGTTTGAATACATATATTTAGAACTTTATAAATAAAGTGCCCAACCATAGCTTAGAGTGTCACAGAAAATAAGACTTACTTACCCCAGGACACTCATCTACATGTTTGTAGAAAGCCAAACCAGTACTGAAACGAGAATCAGTAGAGGAAATGGTAAATATAAGAGTATATCGTCGATCTGAAAAGGGAGGTAAGAGATGAATCTCTACGACCGATAACAGAGAACCTTATGAAATAGACCCCGTAGAAGGAGATCACTGCATTCAATAGGCAATACTCTCCTCACATCCCTCTGACATTCACTGCACGCTGAGAGGAAAACCGGGCTCCAACTTGCTGCGGAGCGCATATCAACGTAGAATCTAGCACAAACTTACTTCACCACCTCCCTTGGAGGCAAAGTTTGTAAAACTGATTTGTGGGTGTGGTGAGGGGTGTATTTATAGGCATTTTAAGGTTTGGGAAACTTTGCCCCTCCTGGTAGGAATGTATATCCCATACGTCACTAGCTCATGGACTCTTGTTAATTACATGAAAGAAATATATATAGGAGAAACCATATGGTACCGTGGTGACTGTAGTTAGAGAAAATAATTCATCAGACCTGATTAAAAAACCAGGGTGGGCCGTGGACTGGACACACCGTTGGAGAAAGTAATTTATCAGGTAAGCATAAATTCTGTTTTCTCCAACATTGGTGTGTCCGGTCCACGGCGTCATCCTTACTTGTGGGAACCAATACCAAAGCTTTAGGACACGGATGAAGGGAGGGAGCAAATCAGGTAACCTAAACGGAAGGCACCACAGCGTGCAAAACCTTTCTCCCAAAAATAGCCTCAGAAGAAGCAAAAGTATCAAATTTGTAAAATTTGGCAAAAGTGTGCAGTGAAGACCAAGTCGCTGCCTTACATATCTGGTCAACAGAAGCCTCGTTCTTGAAGGCCCATGTGGAAGCCACAGCCCTAGTGGAGTGAGCTGTGATTCTTTCAGGAGGCTGCCGTCCGGCAGTCTCATAAGCCAATCGGATGATGCTTTTAAGCAAAAAGGAAAGAGAGGTAGAAGTCGCTTTTTGACCTCTCCTTTTACCAGAATAAGCCACAAACAAGGAAGATGTTTGTCTGAAATCTTTAGTAGCCTCTAAATAGAATTTTAGAGCACAGACTACGTCCAAATTGTGTAACAAACGTTCCATCTTTGAAACTGGATTCGGACACAAAGAAGGTACAACTATCTCCTGGTTAATATTTTTGTTAGAAACAACTTTAGGAAGAAAACCAGGTTTAGTACGCAAAACCACCTTATCTGCATGGAATACCAGATAGGGCGGAGAACACTGCAGAGCAGATAACTCTGAAACTCTTCTAGCAGAAGAAATTGCAACCAAAAACAAAACTTTCCAAGATAGTAACTTAATATCTATGGAATGTAAAGGTTCAAACGGAACCCCTTGAAGAACTGAAAGAACTAGATGTAAACAGGCTTGATCCTAACCAGAGCCTGAACAAATGCTTGAACATCTGGCACAGCTGCCAGTCTTTTGTGTAGTAAGACAGATAAAGCAGAGATCTGACCCTTTAGAGAACTTGCAGATAATCCTTTCTCCAAACCTTCTTGTAGAAAGGAGAGAATCTTAGGAATTTTTATCTTATTCCATGGGAATCCTTTGGATTTACACCAACAGATATATTTTTTCCATATTTTATGGTAAATTTTTCTAGTTACAGGTTTTCTGGCCTGAACCAGAGTATCTATCACAGAATCTGAAAACCCACGCTTTGATAAAATCAAGCGTTCAATCTCCAAGCCGTCAGCTGGAGGGAGACCAGATTTGGATGTTCGAATGGACCCTGAACAAGAAGGTCCTGTCTCAAAGGTAGCTTCCATGGTGGAGCCGATGACATATTCACCAGGTCTGCATACCAAGTCCTGCGTGGCCATGCAGGAGCTATCAAGATCACCGAGGCCCTCTCCTGATTGATCCTGGCTACCAGCCTGGGAATGAGAGGAAACGGTGGAAATACATAAGCTAGGTTGAAGGTCCAAGGTGCTACTAGTGCATCTACTAGAGTCGCCTCGGGATCCCTGGATCTGGACCCGTAGCAAGGAACCTTGAAGTTCTGACGAGACGCCATCAGATCCATGTGTGGAATGCCCCATAATTGAGTTATTTGGGCAAAGATCTCCGGATGGAGTTCCCACTCCCCCGGATGGAATGTCTGACGACTCAGAAAATCCGCTTCCCAGTTTTCCACTCCTGGGATGTGGATCGCAGACAAGTGGCAGGAGTGATTCTCCGCCCATTGAATTATTTTGGTCACTTCTTTCATCGCCAGGGAACTCCTTGTTCCCCCCTGATGATTGATATATGCAACGGTCGTCATGTTGTCTGATTGGAACCTTATGAATTTGGCCTTTGCTAGTTGAGGCCAAGTTCTGAGAGCATTGAATATCGCTCTCAGTTCCAGAATGTTTATCGGGAGAAGAGACTCTTCCCGAGACCATAGACCCTGAGCTTTCAGGGATTCCCAGACCGCGCCCCAGCCCACTAAGCTGGCGTCGGTCGTGACAATGACCCACTCTGGTCTGCGGAAGCTCATTCCCTGGGACAGATGGTCCAGGGTCAGCCACCAACGGAGTGAATCTCTGGTCTTTTGATCTATTTGAATCATTGGAGACAAGTCTGTATAATCCCCATTCCACTGTTTGAGCATGCACAGTTGTAATGGTCTTAGATGAATTCGTGCAAAAACAGAATTTATGCTTACCTGATAAATTACTTTCTCCAACGGTGTGTCCGGTCCACGGCGTCATCCTTACTTGTGGGATATTCTCTTCCCCAACAGGAAATGGCAAAGAGTCCCAGCAAAGCTGGTCACATGATCCCTCCTAGGCTCCGCCCACCCCAGTCATTCGACCGACGGACAGGAGGAAATATATATAGGAGAAACCATATGATACCGTGGTGACTGTAGTTAGAGAAAATAATTCATCAGACCTGATTAAAAAACCAGGGCGGGCCGTGGACCGGACACACCGTTGGAGAAAGTAATTTATCAGGTAAGCATAAATTCTGTTTTCTCCAACATTGGTGTGTCCGGTCCACGGCGTCATCCTTACTTGTGGGAACCAATACCAAAGCTTTAGGACACGGATGAAGGGAGGGAGCAAATCAGGTCACCTAAACGGAAGGAACCACAGCTTGCAAAACCTTTCTCCCAAAAATAGCCTCCGAAGAAGCAAAAGTATCAAATTTGTAAAATTTGGCAAAGTGTGCAGTGAAGACCAAGTCGCTGCCTTACATATCTGGTCAACAGAAGCCTCGTTCTTGAAGGCACATGTGGAAGCTACAGCCCTAGTGGAGTGAGCTGTGATTCTTTCAGGAGGCTGCCGTCCGGCAGTCTCATAAGCCAATCGGATGATGCTTGTAAGCCAAAAGGAAAGAGAGGTAGAAGTCGCCTTTTGACCTCTCCTTTTACCAGAACAAACAACAAACAAGGAAGATGTTTGTCTGAAATCTTTGGTAGCCTCTAAATAGAACTTTAGAGCACGGACAACGTCCAAATTGTGTAACAAACGTTCCTTCTTTGAAACTGGATTCGGACACAAAGAAGGTACAACTATCTCCTGGTTAATATTTTTGTTAGAAACAACTTTAGGAAGAAAACCAGGCTTAGTACGCAAAACCACCTTATCTGCATGGAACACCAGATAAGGAGGAGAACACTGCAGAGCAGATAATTCTGAAACTCTTCTAGCAGAAGAAATTGCAACCAAAAACAAAACTTTCCAAGATAGTAACTTAATATCTATGGAATGTAAGGGTTCAACCGGAACCCCTTGAAGAACTGAAAGAACTAAATTTAGACTCCAGGGAGGAGTCAAAGGTCTGTAAACAGGCTTGATCCTAACCAGAGCCTGAACAAATGCTTGAACATCTGGCACAGCTGCCAGTCTTTTGTGTAGTAAGACAGATAAAGCAGAGATCTGTCCCTTTAGAGAACTTGCAGATAATCCTTTCTCCAAACCTTCTTGAAGAAAGGAGAGAATCTTAGAAATTTTTATCTTATTCCATGGGAATCCTTTGGATTCACACCAACAGATATATTTTTTCCATATTTTATGGTAAATTTTTCTAGTTACAGGTTTTCTGGCCTGAACCAGAGTATCTATCACCGAATCTGAAAACCCACGCTTTGATAGAATCAAGCGTTCAATCTCCAAGCCGTCAGTTGGAGGGATACCAGATTTGGGTGTTCGAATGGACCTTGAACAAGAAGGTCCTGTCTCAAAGGTAGCTTCCATGGTGGAGCCGATGACATATTCACCAGGTCTGCATACCAAGTCCTGCGTGGCCACGCAGGAGCTATCAAGATCACAGAGGCCCTCTCCTGATTGATCCTGGCTACCAGCCTGGGAATGAGAGGAAACGGTGGGAATACGTAAGCTAGGTTGAAAGTCCAAGGAGCTACTAGTGCATCTACTAGAGTCGCCTTGGGATCCCTGGATCTGGACCCGTAGCAAGGAACCTTGAAGTTCTGACGAGACGCCATCAGATCCATGTCTGGAATGCCCCATAATTGAGTTATTTGGGCAAAGATTTCCAGATGGAGTTCCCACTCCCCCGGATGAAAAGTCTGACGACTCAGAAAATCCGCTTCCCAATTTTCCACTCCTGGGATGTGGATCGCAGACAAGTGGCAGGAGTGATCCTCCGCCCATTGAATTATTTTGGTCACTTCTTTCATCGCCAAGGAACTCTTTGTTCCCCCCTGATGATTGATATACGCAACAGTCGTCATGTTGTCTGATTGGAACGTTATGAATTTGGCCTTTGCTAGTTGAGGCCAAGCTCTGAGAGCATTGAATATCGTTCTCAGTTCCAGAATGTTTATCGGGAGAAGAGACTCTTCCCGAGACCATAGACCCTGAGCTTTCAGGGATTCCCAGACCGCACCCCAGCCCACTAGACTGGCGTCGGTCGTGACAATGACCCACTCTGGCCTGCGGAAGCTCATTCCCTGGGACAGATGGTCCAGGGTCAGCCACCAACGGAGTGAATCTCTGGTCTTTTGATCTACTTGAATCATTGGAGACAAGTCTGTATAATCCCCATTCCACTGTTTGAGCATGCACAGTTGTAATGGTCTTAGATGAATTCGTGCAAAAGGAACTATGTCCATTGTTGCAACCATCAATCCTATTACTTCCATGCACTGCGCTATGGAAGGACGAGGAACAGAATGAAGCACGTGACAAGAGCTTAGAAGTTTTGATTTTCTGACCTCTGTCAGAAAAATCCTCATTTCTAAGGAATCTATTATTGTTCCCAAGAAGGGAACTCTTGTTGACGGGGACAGAGAATTCTTTTCTTTGTTCACCTTCCATCCGTGAGATGTGAGAAAGGCTAAAACGATGTCCGTATGAGCCTTTGCCTTTGACAGGGACGACGCTTGTATTAGAATGTCGTCCAAGTAAGGTACTACTGCAATGCCCCTTGGTCTTAGAACCGCTAGAAGGGACCCTAGCACCTTTGTGAAAATCCTTGGAGCAGTGGCTAATCCGACTGGAAGAGCCACAAACTGGTAATGTTTGTCCAGAAAAGCGAACCTTAGGAACTGATGATGTTCCTTGTGGATAGGGATATGTAGGTACGCATCCTTTAGATCCACGGTAGTCATAAATTGACTTTCCTGGATGGTGGGTAGAATCGTTCGAATAGTTTCCATTTTGAACGATGGTACCCTGAGAAATTTGTTTAGGATCTTCAAATCCAAAATTGGTCTGAACATTCCCTCTTTTTTGGGAACTACGAACAGATTGGAATAAAATCCCATTCCTTGTTCCTTTATTGGAACTGGGTGTATCACTCCCATCTTTAACAGGCCTTCTACACAATGTAAGAATGCCTGTCTCTTTATTTGGTTTGAGGATAAGTGAGACTTGTGGAACCTTCCCCTTGGGGGTAGTTCCTTGAATTCCAGGAGATAACCTTGAGAAACTATTTCTAGCGCCCAAGGATCCTGAACATCTCTTGCCCAAGCCTGAGCAAAGAGAGAGAGTCTGCCCCCCACCAGATCCGGTACCGGATCGGGGGCTACTCCTTCATGCTGTCTTGTTAGCCGTGGCAGGCTTCTTGGCCTGCTTACCCTTGTTCCAGCCTTGCATTGGTTTCCAGGCTGGTTTGGGTTGTGAGGCATTACCCTCTTGCTTAGAGGATGCAGAATTAGAGGCTGGTCCATTTCTGCGAAAGGGACGAAAATTAGGCTTATTTTTAGCCTTAAAAGACCTATCCTGTGGAAGGGCGTGGCCCTTTCCCCCAGTGATGTCTGAAATAATCTCTTTCAAATCAGGTCCAAATAAAGTTTTACCTTTGAAAGGAATGTTAAGTAATTTTGTCTTGGATGACACATCCGCTGACCAAGACTTTAGCCAAAGCGCTCTGCGCGCCACAATAGCAAACCCTGAATTTTTCGCCGCTAATTTTGCTAATTGCAAAGCGGCATCAAAAATAAAAGAGTTAGCCAATTTAAGTGCGTGAACTCTGTCCATAACCTCCTCAAATGGAGTTTCTCTACTGAGCGACTTTTCTAGTTCCTCGAACCAGAACCACGCTGCCGTAGTGACAGGAACAATGCATGAAATTGGTTGTAGAAGGTAGCCTTGCTGTACAAAAATCTTTTTAAGCAAACCTTCCAATTTTTTATCCATAGGATCTTTGAAAGCACAACTATCTTCGATAGGAATAGTAGTGCATTTGTTTAGAGTAGAAACTGCCCCCTCAACCTTGGGGACTGTCTGCCATAAGTCCTTTCTGGGGTCGACCATAGGAAATAATTTCTTAAATATAGGGGGAGGAACAAAAGGTATGCCGGGCTTTTCCCACTCTTTATTTACTATGTCCGCCACCCGCTTGGGTATAGGAAAAGCGTCGGGGGGCACCGGAACCTCTAGGAACCTGTCCATCTTGCATAATTTCTCTGGAATGACCAAATTGTCACAATCATCCAGAGTAGATAACACCTCCTTAAGCAGTGCGCGGAGATGTTCTAATTTAAATTTAAATGTCACAACATCAGGTTCAGCTTGATGAGAAATTTTTCCTGAATCTGAAATTTCTCCCTCAGACAAAACCTCCCTCATGGCCCCTTCAGATTGGTGTTAGGGTATGACAGAACAATTATCATCAGCGTCCTCTTGCTCTTCAGTGTTTAAAACAGAGCAATCGCGCTTTCTCTGATAAGTAGGCATTTTGGATAAAAGATTTGCTATGGAGTTATCCATTACAGCCGTTAATTGTTGCATGGTAATAAGTATTGGCGCACTAGATGTACTAGGGGCCTCCTGCATGGGCAAAACTGGTGTAGACACAGTAGGAGATGTTGTAGTATCATGTTTACTCCCCTCATTTGAGGAATCATCTTGGGCAATATCATTATTTGTGGCAGTACTGTCCTTACTTTGTTTGGACGCTATGGCACAATTATCACATAAATTTAAATGGGGAGACACATTTGCTTTCATACATATAGAACATAGCTTATCTGAAGGTACAGACATGTTAAACAGGCTTAAACTTGTCAATAATGCACAAAAAACGTTTTAAAATAAAACCGTTACTGTCACTTTAAATTTTAAACAGAAAACACTTTATTACTGAATATGTGAAAAAGTATGAAGGAATTGTTCAAAAATCACCAAAATTTCACCACAGTGTCTTAAAGCCTTAAAAGTATTGCACACCAATTTTCAGAGCTTTAACCCTTAAAATAGCGGAACCGGAGCCGTTTTTAAATTTAACCCCTATACAGTCCCAGATACAGTCTTTGCTAAGACCCAACCAAGCCCTGAGGGGAATACAATACCAAATGACACCTTCTAAAAGCTTTTTCAGAGATTCTTAGATCCTCACACATGCATCTGCATGCCCTGCTCTCAAAAAACAACTGCTCATTAATGGCGCGAAAATGAGGCTCAGTCTATGACTAGAAAGGCCCCCTGACTGAAAAAGGTGTCCAATACAGTGCCTGCCGTTTTATAAACGTTCCCCAAGATTATAAATGTCAATTGTTAGCCTAAATTTCAATAATATACACAAATAAAGCAATCGATTTAGCCCATAAAAATGTCTACCAGTTTTTTAGCCCATAATAAGCCCTTTATTCTGTTTGTTTTTGACTAAGAAAATGGCTTACCGGTCCCCATGAGGGGAAATGACAGCCTTCCAGCATTACACAGTCTTGTTAGAAATATGGCTAGTCATACCTTAAGCAGAAAAGTCTGCTAACTGTTTCACCCAACTGAAGTTACTTCATCTCAACAGTCCTATGTGGAAACAGCAATCGATTTTAGTTACTGTCTGCTAAAATCATCTTCCTCTTACAAACAGAAATCTTCATCCTTTTCTGTTTCAGAGTAAATAGTACATACCAGCACTATTTTAAAATAACAAACACTTGATAGAAGAATAAAAACTACATTTAAACACCAAAAAACTCTTAACCATCTCCGTGGAGATGTTGCCTGTACAACGGCAAAGAGAATGACTGGGGTGGGCGGAGCCTAGGAGGGATCATGTGACCAGCTTTGCTGGGACTCTTTGCCATTTCCTGTTGGGGAAGAGAATATCCCACAAGTAAGGATGACGCCGTGGACCGGACACACCAATGTTGGAGAAAGGAACTATGTCCATTGTTGCAACCATCAATCCTACTACTTCCATGCACTGCGCTATGGAAGGACGAGGAACAGAATGAAGCACTTGACAAGAGCTTAGAAGTTTTGATTTTCTGACCTCTGACAGAAATATCCTCATTTCTAAGGAATCTATTATTGTTCCCAAGAAGGGAACTCTTGTCGACGGAGACAGAGAACTTTTTTCTATGTTCACCTTCCATCCGTGAGATCTGAGAAAGGCTAGAACGATGTCCGTATGAGCCTTTGCTTTTGACAGGGACGACGCTTGTATCAGAATGTCGTCCAAGTAAGGTACTACTGCAATGCCCCTTGGTCTTAGAACCGCTAGAAGGAACCCTAGCACCTTTGTGAAAATCCTTGGAGCAGTGGCTAACCCGAATGGGAGGGCCACAAACTGGTAATGCTTGTCCAGAAAAGCGAACCTTAGGAACTGATGATGTTCTTTGTGGATAGGAATATGTAGGTACGCATCCTTTAGATCCACGGTAGTCATAAATTGACTTTCCTGGATAGTGGGTAGAATCGTTCGAATGGTCTCCATCTTGAACGATGGTACCCTTAGAAATTTGTTTAGGATCTTCAAATCTAAAATTGGTCTGAAAGTTCCCTCTTTTTTGGGAACTACGAACAGATTGGAATAAAATTCCATTCCTTGTTCCTTTATCGGAACTGGGTGTATCACTCCCATCTTTAACAGGTCTTCTACACAATGTAAGAATGCCTGTCTCTTTATTTGGTTTGAGGATAAGTGAGACATGTGGAACCTTCCCCTTGGGGGTAGTTCCTTGAATTCCAGGAGATAACCTTGAGAAACTATTTCTAGCGCCCAAGGATCCTGAACATCTCTTGCCCAAGCCTGAGCAAAGAGAGAGAGTCTGCCCCCCACTAGATCCGGTCCCGGATCGGGGGCTACTCCTTCATGCTGTTTTGTTAGCAGTGGCGGGCTTCTTGGCCTGCTTACCCTTGTTCCAGCCTTGCATCGGTTTCCAGGTTGGTTTGGGTTGTGAGGCATTACCCTCTTGCTTAGAGGATGCAGAATTAGAGGCCGGTCCGTTCCTGCGAAAGGGACGAAAATTAGACTTATTTTTAGCCTTAAAAGACCTATCCTGTGGAAGGGCGTGGCCCTTTCCCCCAGTGATGTCTGAAATAATCTCTTTCAACTCTGGTCCAAATAAAGTTTTACCTTTGAAAGGGATGTTAAGCAATTTTGTCTTGGATGACACATCCGCTGACCAAGACTTTAACCAAAGCGCTCTGCGCGCCACGATAGCAAACCCTGAATTTTTCGCCGCTAATCTAGCTAATTGCAAAGCGGCATCTAAAATAAAAGAGTTAGCCAATTTAAGTGCGTGAACTCTGTCCATAACCTCCTCATATGGAGTCTCTTTACTGAGCGACTTTTCTAGTTCCTCGAACCAGAACCACGCTGCTGTAGTGACAGGAACAATGCATGAAATTGGTTGTAGAAGGTAACCTTGCTGTACAAAAATCTTTTTAAGCAAACCTTCCAATTTTTTATCCATAGGATCTTTGAAAGCACAACTATCTTCGATAGGAATAGTAGTGCGTTTGTTTAGAGTAGAAACTGCCCCCTCGACCTTAGGGACTGTCTGCCATAAGTCCTTTCTGGGGTCGACCATAGGAAATAATTTCTTAAATATAGGGGGGGGGGAACAAAAGGTATGCCGGGCTTTTCCCACTCCTTATTTACTATGTCCGCCACCCGCTTGGGTATAGGAAAAGCGTCGGGGTGCACCGGAACCTCTAGGAACTTGTCCATCTTGCATAATTTCTCTGGAATGACCAAGTTGTCACAATCATCCAGAGTAGATAACACCTCCTTAAGCAGTGCGCGGAGATGTTCTAATTTAAATTTAAATGTCACAACATCAGGTTCAGCTTGATGAGAAATTTTTCCTGAATCTGAGATTTCTCCATCTGACAAAACCTCCCTCATGGCCCCTTCAGATTGGTGTGAGGGTATGACAGAACAATTATCATCAGCGCCCTCTTGCTCTTCAGTGTTTAAAACAGAGCAATCGCGCTTTCTCTAATAAGTAGGCATTTTGGATAAAATATTTGCTATGGAGCTATCCATTACAGCCGTTAATTGTTGCATGGTAATAAGCATTGGCGCACTAGATGTACTAGGGGCATCCTGCATGGGCAAAACTGGTGTAGACACAGTAGGAGATGATGTAGTATCATGTTTACTCCCCTCATCTGAGGAATCACCTTGGGCAATTTCATTATCTGTGGCAGTACTGTCCTTACTTTGTTTGGACGCTATGGCACAATTATCACATAAATTTAAATGGGGAGACACATTGGCTTTCATACATATAGAACATAGCTTATCTGAAGGAACAGACATGTTAAACAGGCTTAAACTTGTCAACAAAGCACAAAAAACATTTTAAAACAAAACCGTTACTGTCTCTTTAAATTTTAAACAGAAAACACTTTATTACTGAATATGTGAAAAAGTATGAAGGAATTGTTCAAAATTTCACCACAGTGTCTTAAAGCATTAAAAGTATTGCACACCAAATTTCAGAGCTTTAACCCTTAAAATAACGGAACCGGAGCCGTTTTTAAATTTAACCCCTATACAGTCCCAGCAATAGTCTTTGCTGAGACCCAACCAAGCCCAGAGGGGAATACGATACCAATTGACGCCTTCTAGAAGCTTTTCCAGTAATTTTTAGATCCTCACACATGCATCTGCATGCCCTGCTCTCAAAAAACAACTGCGCAGTAATGGCGCGAAAATGAGGCTCAGTCTATAACTAGAAAGGCCCCCTGACTGCAAAAGGTGTCTAACACAGTGCCTGCCGTTATATAAACGTTTCCCAAGATTATAAATGCAAATTGTCAGCCTAAATCTGAATAATATGCCCAAATAAAGCAATCGATTTAGCCCATAAAAATGTCTACCAGTTTTTTAGCCCATATTAAGCCCTTTATTCTGTTTGTTTGACTAAGAAAACGGCTTACCGGTCCCTATGAGGGGAAATGACAGCCTTCCAGCATTACACAGTCTTGTTAGAAATATGGCTAGTCATACCTTAAGCAGAAAAGTCTGCTAACTGTTTCCCCCAACTGAAGTTACTTCATCTCAACAGTCCTATGTGGAAACAGCAATCGATTTTAGTTACTGTCTGCTAAAATCATCTTCCTCTCACAAACAGAAATCTTCATCCTTTTCTGTTTCAGAGTAAATAGTACATACCAGCACTATTTTAAAATAAAAAACACTTGATAGAAGAATAAAAACTACATTTAAACACCAAAAAACTCTTAACCATCTCCGTGGAGATGTTGCCTGTGCAACGGCAAAGAGAATGACTGGGGTGGGCGGAGCCTAGGAGGGACTATATGGCCAGCTTTGCTGGGACTCTTTGCCATTTCCTGTTGGGGAAGAGAATATCCCACAAGTAAGGATGACGCAGTGGACCGGACACACCAATGTTGGAGAAATAGGCCACCAATAGCAAATTGCACCTCATCCCTTGCCAATCCACCCCATTAGAGGGTTGTCATATGGCCTTCCTGTGGTGAGGCTTTGGTCTTGGACTGACGCTTCCCAAGTAACTGTCAGGGACTTCTTTCAAGGCCCCTCTATTTTACCTCAGGATTAATTATTACACCATATCACTCTTACCCCTCATCATTTTGATCTTGATTGGCTCAGAGCTCTTATGAAGGACTGGGAATTTTTCTCGGCTCCACCTTATCCTTTAACCCTTTGGGAGACTAGA
Organism: Bombina bombina; assembly: GCF_027579735.1. NCBI lineage: Eukaryota > Metazoa > Chordata > Amphibia > Anura > Bombinatoridae > Bombina > Bombina bombina. The sequence goes on along the minus strand of NC_069507.1, from coordinate 127,259,764 downwards.
TGGACTGCAAACGTACAGATATATGCTCTGATGTCTGCACATTATCAGTGCCTGCTGAATTCCACACTTCTTATTAAAACAAAGGCGATCAGGGCTTGGGAGGCTGACTGGCAGATTGACCTGCCTCCGAAACAAACAAACAATCTTATACCAAATCTACTATCAATTGTATAACTTTATATATAATGTTCTAAGAATTGTTGACCAGATGGCACTTAGTTCCCCACAAGCTCCATAAGATGTTCCCAACATGCTACCCACCGGAGAGGATTTAATCATATTGGTGATAACTATTATATTTGATGAATGTGCCCTGTTATTCAGCCACTCTGGATTACAAAATTATTCCAACTCCTTGACTTGGTGAGGACTTTGCCCTCTGAGGTCACTCTTCTCCACCAAGCTATATGGGCATCTAAAAACATACATTCTTGCTTTTCAAATAAAGATACCAAGAGAATGAAGAAAATTTGATAATAGGAGTAAATTAGAAAGTTGCTTAAAATTGTATGCACTGAATCATGTAAGAAAAAAAAAATTATGCTTACCAGATAAATTTCTTTCTTTTGCGATGTACTGAGTCCACGGTTTCATCCTTACTTGTGGGATATTATCCTTCCCAACAGGAAGTGGCAAAGAGAGCACCCACAGCAGAGATGCCCATATAGCTTCCCCCTTAACTCCACCCCCCAGTCATTCGACCGAAGGCCAAGGAAGAAAAAGGAGAAACTATAAGGTGCAGAGATGACTGAAGAAGTTTTCAATAAAAAATACTATTTGTCTTGAATAGACAGGGCGGGCCGTGGACTCGGTACATCGCAAAAGAAAGAAATCAGATAAGCCTAAATTTTGTTTTCTTTTGCAAGATGTACCGAGTCCACGGTTTCATCCTTACTTGTGGGATACTAATACCAAAGCTTTAGGACACGGATGAAGGGAGGGACAAGACAGGAACCTAAATGGAAGGCACCACTGCTTGCAGAACCTTTCTCCCAAAAAAAGCTTCCGAAGAAGCAAAGGTATCAAATTTGTAAAATTTGGAAAAGGTATGAAGTGAAGACCAAGTCGCAGCCTTACAAATTTGTTCAACAGAAGCATCATTTTTAAAAGCCCATGTGGAAGCCACCGCTCTAGTAGAGTGAGCTGTAATTCTTTCAGGAGGCTGCTGTCCAGTAATCTCATAAGACAAACGGATGATGCTTTTCAGCAAAAAGGAAAGAGAGGTAGCCGTAGCCATTTGACCTCTACGCTTTCCAGAATAGACAACAAACAAAGAAGATGATTGACGAAAATCTTTGGTTGCCTGCAAATAAAACTTCAAAGCACGAACCACGTCCAAGTTGTGCAACAGACGTACCTTCTTAGAAGAAGGATTAGGACACAGAGAAGGAACAACAATTTCCTGATTGATATTCCTGTTGGTAACAACCTTAGGGAGGAACCCAGGTTTGGTACGCAAAACCACCTTATCAGCATGGAAAACAAGATAAGGCGAATCACATTGTAATGCAGATAGTTCAGAAACTCTTCGAGCAGAAGAGATAGCAACTAGAAATAGAACTTTTCAAGACAGAAGCTTAATATCTATGGAATGCATGGCTTCAAACGGAACCCCCTGAAGAACTTTAAGAACTAAATTTAGACTCCATGGCGGAGCAACAGGTTTAAACACAGGCTTGATTCTAACTAAAGCCTGACAAAAAGCCTGAACGTCTGGAACATCTGCCAGACGCTTGTGCAATAGAATAGACAAAGCAGATATCTGTCCTTTTAAGGAGCTAGCTGACAATCCTTTCTCCAATCCCTCTTGGAGAAAGGACAACATCCTAGGAATCCTGATCTTACTCCATGAGTAGCCTTTGGATTCGCACCAAAAAAGATATTTACGCCATATCTTATGATAGATTTTCCTGGTAACAGGCTTTCGAGCCTGAATCAAGGTATCTATGACCGACTCAGAGAAACCCCGCTTTGATAAAATCAAGCGTTCAATCTCCAAGCAGTCAGTTGCAGACAAGGTAGATTTGGATGCTTGAACGGACCCTGAATCAGAAGGTCCTGTCTCAGTGGCAGAGTCCATGGTGGCAGAGATGACATGTCCACCAGGTCTGCATATCAAGTCCTGCGTGGCCAAGCAGGTGCTATCAAAATCACCGAAGCTCTCTCCTGTCTGATTCAGACGTGGAAGGAGAGGGAATGGTGGAAACACATAAGCCAGGTTGAACGACCAGGGCACTGCTAGAGCATCTATCAGTACTGCCTGAGGATCCCTTGACCTGGACCCGTAACAAGGAAGTTTGGCGTTCTGACGAGACGCCATCAGATCCAATTCTGGTGTGCCCCATAGCTGAACCAGTTGAGCAAACACCTACGGATGGAGTTCCCACTCCCCCGGGTGAAAAGTCTGACGACTTAGAAAATCTGCCTCCCAGTTCTCTACCCCTGGGATATAGATTGCTGATAGATGGCAAGAGTGAGTCTCTGCCCATCGGATTATCCTGGAAACTTCTATCATCGCTAAGGAACTCCTTGTTCCCCCCTGATGATTGATATAAGCTAGTCGTGATGTTGTCCGACTGAAATCTGATGAATCTGGCCGAAGCCAGCTGAGGCCACGCCTGAAGAGCATTGAATATCGCTCTTAATTCCAGAATATTTATCGGTAGGAGGGCCTCCTTCCGAGTCCACAAACCCTGTGCTTTCAGGGAATTCCAGACTGCACCCCAGCCCAGAAGGCTGGTATCCGTCGTCACTTTAACCCCCGCTGGCCTGCGGAAACACATTCCCTGGGACAGGTGACCCTGTGACAACCACCAAAGAAGAGAATCTCTGGTCTCCTGATCCAGACTTATCTGAGGAGATAAATCTGCATAATCCCCATTCCACTGTCTGAGCATGCATAGTTGCAGTGGTCTGAGATGCAAGCGATCAAACGGGACTACGTCCATTGCCGCTACCATTAATCCGATTACCTCCATACACTGAGTCACTGACGGCAGAGGAATGGAATGAAGAGCTCGGCAGGTGGCCAAAATCTTTGATTTCCTGACCTCTGTCAGAAATATTTTCATGTCCACGAGTCTATCAGAGTCCCTAGGAATGAAACTCTTGTGAGAGGGGAAAGAACTCTTTTTTTACGTTCACCTTCCACCCATGAGTTCTTAGAAAGGCCAACACGAAGTCCGTGTGAGACTTGGCTAGTTGGAAAGTCAACGCTTGAATTAGAATGTCGTCTAGATAAGGCGCCACTGCTATGCCCCGCGGCCTTAGAACCGCCAGAAGGGACCCTAGCACCTTGGTGAAAATTCATGGAGCCGTGGCCAACCCGAAGGGAAGAGCCACGAACTGGTAATGCTTGTCCAGAAAGGCGAACCTGAGGAATTGGTGATCTTTGTGGATAGGAATGTGTAGATACGCATCATTTAAGTCCACGGTGGTCATATATTGACCCTCCTGGATCATTGGTAAAATAGTCCGAATGGTCTCCATCTTGAAGGATGGGACTCTGAGGAATTGGTTTAGGATCTTGAGATCTAGGATTGGTCTGAAGGTTCCCTCTTTTTTGGGAATCACAAACAGATTGTAGTAGAACCCCTGCCAATGTTCTGTTTTTGGAACAGGGCAGATCACTCCCATGGTAAGTAGATCTTCTACACAGCGTAAGAACGCCTCTCTTTTTGTCTGGTTTACAGACAATTGAGAAAGATGAAATCTCCCCCTTGGAGGAGAATCTTTGAACTCTAGAAGATACCCCTGGATTACGATGTCTACAGCCCAGGAGTCCTGAACGTCTCATGCCCAAGCCTGAGCAAAGAGAGAGTCTGCCCCCTACTAGATCTGCTCCCGGATCGGGGGCTACCCCTTCATGCTGTCTTGGTGGCAGCAGCAGGCTTCTTGGCCTGTTTACCCTTACTCCAAGCCTGGTTAGGTCTCCAGACTGGCTTGGCTTGAGCAAAGTTCCCCTCTTGCTTTGCAGCAGGGGAAGAGGAAGCGGGACCACCCTTGAAGTTTCGAAAGGAACGAAAATTATTCTGTTTGGTCCTCATCTTATTTGACTTATCCTGAGGGAGGGTATGACCCTTCCCTCCAGTGATTTCTGAAATGATCTCTTTCAGTGCAGGCCTGAATAGGGTCTTACCCTTGAAAGGGATGGTCAAAAGCTTAGATTTTGATAACACATCAGCCGACCAAGACTTAAGCCATAACGCTCTAAAATGGCAAAACCTTAATTCTTTGCTGCTAACTTAGCCAGATGGAAAGCGGCGTCTGTAATGAAAGAATTAGCTAGCTTAAGAGCCCTAATTCTATCCAGAATCTCATCTAATGGGGTCTCCACCTGAAAAGCCCCTTCCAGAGCCTCAAACCAAAAGGCAGCTGCAGTGGTTACAGGAACAATGCACGCTATAGGCTGCAGAAGAAAACCCTGATGAACAAAAATTTTCTTTAGGAGACCAGCTAATTTTTTATCCATAGAATCTTTGAAAGCACAACTGTCTTCAATAGGTATAGTTGTACGCTTAGCCAGAGTAGAAATAGCTCCCTCCACCTTAGGGACCGTCTGCCACGAGTCCCGCATGGTGTGAGATATGGGAAACATCTTCTTAAAAATAGGAGGGGGAGTGAACGGAATACCTGGTCTATCCCACTCCTTAGCAACAATGTCCGAAATCCTCTTAGGGACCGGAAAAACAGTGTAAACAGGCACCTCTAAATATTTGTCCATTTTACACAATTTCTCTGGAACGACAATAGGGTCACAATCATCCAGAGTCGCTAAAACCTCCCTGAGCAGTAAGCGGAGGTGTTCTAGCTTAAACTTAAATGCCGTCATATCTGAATCTGTCTGAGGGAACATCTTTCCTGAATATGAAATCTCTCCCTCAGATAGCAAATCCCTCATCCCTACCTCTGAACATTGCGAGGGGACATCGGATACGGCTACTAAAGCGTCAGAAGGCTCAGCATTTGTTCTTAATCCAGAGCTACTGCGCTTCCCTTGCAACCCAGGCAGTTTAGATAAAACCTCTGTAAGGGTAGTATTCATAACTGAGGCCATATCTTGCAAGGTGAAAGAATTAGACGCACTAGAGGTACTTGGCGTTACTGGTTGTGACACTTGGGGAGAACTAGATGGCAAAACCTGATTTCCTTCTGTCTGAGAATCATCCAGTGCCAAACTTTTATAAGTCAAAATATGCTGTTTGCAATTTATAGACATATCAGTACATGTGGGACACATTCTAAGAGGGGGTTCCCACAATGGCTTCTAAACATATTGAACAAGCAGTTTCCTCAATGTCAGACATGTTGAACAGGCTAGTAATGAGACAAGCAAGCTTGGACAACACTTTATTCAGTGAAATAACAAACTATTTAATAAACGGTACTGTGCCTTTAAGAGAAAAAAAGGCATACACAAACTGCAAAACTGCTTAAAAATACCTCAAATTTCTTGAAATTTTTACAGCAGATCCCTTAAGCTTTAATAAGATTGCACCACAAGCAAATTAAACGATTAATCCCCAAATATGGAAACCGGATTGACAAAGTGCCAAAAAACGGTAAAAACCCTGTCAGCACCTTGCCACAGCTCTGCTGTAGCGCCTACCTGCCCTTAGGGATTGGTAATGTGGGGGTGAAGCTTCGATTTGGCCCAAGAACTTCACCAGGACCCTCCAGTGTTGTAGCTTGCTGCTTGTTCAGAAAAAACAACTGCGCAACTGAGGCGCGAAAATAGGCCCCGTCCATCTCACTCGATGTTACCGAGGCCTTCAAAAACACACACCAAACGTTTTACCAGCCATGTGGGTTCTAAAAACCCCAAAAAGCCAAGTGTACCCTCAATACAGTTGTCCCTTGAAGTATAATTAACAGCACTCCCAGAACACACAACCGTTTGCTATAAATCATTCAAACTGAGTGTCAACCATAAGATTAGCCCTTATGCAAGTTTAGTAATGCCCCAATAAATCTAGGATTACTGCTTACCCTTCCCCTCATGGGGATACTGTCAGCCTTTCTGAAATATCACAGTCTCTCCAGAAAAAATGACTGAACATACCTCATTGCTGTATAGCAAGAAACCGTTCCTCACACTGAAGTTTTCCTGTACTCCTCAGCTTCTGTGGAAACAACAGTGGACCTTAGTTACAAATGCAATCATCATCCTCTAGGCAGAAATCTTCATCCATCTCCTGCCTGAGAGTAAATAGTACAACACTGATACCATTTAAAAATAAACTCTTGCTTGAAGAAAAATAATAACTAACAGTTTATCACCTCTTTCACTTTACCCTTCCTGCTTAGAGTCGGCAAAGAGAATGACTGGGGGGTGGAGTTAAGGGGGGAGGTATATGGACAGCTCTGCTGTGGGTGCTCTCTTTGCCACTACCTGTTGGGATGGATAATATCCCACAAGTAAGGATGAAACCGTGGACTTGGTACATCTTGCAAAAGAAATTGGGTTTAGTATCCCTTTAAACGATGCCTAAAGTCAAGAGATGCATTTTACAGTATATCCTGATTGCTACTAAAATTGGCTATTGGCACATTGGAGAGACATCTTAGATTTGGTGAAATATTTGAAAACTATGGAAGATCCCGTTTATAGTTAAAAACTACAAACTGAACAGTTTTATTAAATTTGGGAACACTGGGACGCATTCAACGAAAACACTTTATTTTCTCTTGGGTAAATTGCTTTTTTTTTCCTTTTTTCTCTTATGCACTTCTTTCTTTCTTTATTAGGATTACATTTTCTTTTCTATGTTCTAAAAGAGTTTAATGTTCAGTAAAAATAAGAGTGACGACACATCTATCTTTGCCAAGCTTGTCTTTGTTGACATTGTATAATTGTGACTCTCCTTCGATTTCACTTGCATTTATTTCTTTTATTTTTTAAACACATAAATGCCATTAACTCCTTTGTACGTGATTTCACTACAGAATTGTATAAAAACTGTTTAATTAAAACAGTTAAAATTTTGATAAATCTTAATTGCTACAGGCTGTAGCGCCTGAATAAGATCTCCAATATCTCCAATATTGTATTCAAAAAGCTGAGTTTATGAAACAGGAAACCAATCTGCAGGCTGTTAAAATATAGATTACCTTGAAATAAAAAAATAATGATGCAGTGGAAGAGACCATTCAAATTAGGTCTGCACATTAAGATCTGAATGAAGAAAAGTGGAGCAACAAGAATTGCTAAGAAGCGATAGAGTTCGATTATAACCATGACTCTTGAAGGAGAAACCCTTCTCAAGATGAAGAAATTGTAAACTAAAAGCATTATGTCTCCCAAATGCGCACTCCTGGAATGTGAATAGCAGAAAAGTAATTAACTTAAAGTGATGGTAAATCCGAGCGTTTAACAAGCGCTAGGAAGTACCATCACTGAAAATACAGTTGTTAATTATTATTAAAAAAAAAAAAAAATGGGTGCTGTCGACTGTGCACCTTGGTAAACTCAGCAGCTCCAGCCACCCACCGCAAAGTGCTCTTCTACCAATGAAGTGACATTTGCACCTCTAAACCAATAGCCGTGCATGTGATCTGATAGTATTCTGTATGCTAGCACAGCTAATGGTTTAAAGGTGCAAATGTCACCTCATTGGTAGAAGAGCGCTGTGCGGTGGGTGGCCAGAGGTGGAAACACTGCAATACTCTGCAGTAGCTCTCAGCACCTAGTTATTGAGGATAGGAATATGAAAGAAAGTATTCATTAAATCTATCATGAACATAAATTAACCTTCCTTGAAGGTCAAATTTTCTCGAGTTGAAATCCAGCAAAAAAGAAGTCTAAAAATTATGGACATACTGCGACAAGGCCTTTTGAAAACTGAGTAACCTACTCTCTACCAGAATATAATCTGACTTGGGGGATTCAAACGTGTAAGATGAAGAAGGCTTCAAACTTTGTTTGGCCTTGTTTTAGGCAACTCTGGAAAAATATAAACTTTGTGAAAAGAGGAAGATTTAGGTTCCTAGATTGAAGAAGTAACAAAAAACAAAATGTATGCTTACCTGATAAATTTCTTTTTTTCCCAGATATGGTGAGTCCACGGCATCATCAATTACCGTTGGTAATATCACTCCTGGCCAGCAGGAGGCGTCAAAGAGCACCACAGTCAAGCTGTTAAATATCACCTCCCTTCCCTCCAACCCCAGTCATTCGACCAAAGCAAAAGCAGAGAAAGGAAGCAACAAGGTGCAGAGGTGTTTGAAGTTTAAAATAAAAACCCTGTCCATAAGAAAACAGGGCAGGCCGTGGACTCACCGTGTCAAGAAAGAAAGAAAGAAATTTATCAGGTAAGCATAAATTTTGTTTTCTTTCTAATGACACCGTGAGTCCACGGATCATCTAATTACTATTGGGAATCAATACCCAAGCTAGAGGACACAGATAAGGGAGGGACAAGACAGGGAACCTAAACGGAATGCACCACTGCTTGAAGAACCTTTCTCCCAAAAGAAGCTTCAGCCGAGGCAAAAGTATAAAATTTATAGAATTTTGAAAAAGTGTGAAGAGAGGGCCAAGTTGCGGCCTTGCAAATCTGTTCCACTGAAGCTTCATTTTTGAATGCCCGGGAAGAGAAAACAGCCCTCGTAGAATGAGCCGTAACTCTCTCAGGAGGCTGCTGTCCAGCAGTTTCATAAGCCAAGCGAATGATACTCTTAAGCCACAAAGAAAGAGAAGTAGCCGTAGCTTTCTACCCCTTACGTTTCCCAGAGAAAAACACAAACAGAGCAGAAGACTGACGAAAATCCTTAGTCGCCTGTAAATATTATTTCAAAGCACGCACCACGTCCAGATTGTGCAGCAGACGTTCCTTCTAAGATGAAGGGTTAGGACACAAGGAAGGAACAACAATCTCCCGATTAATTTTCCAGTCTGAAACCACTTTAGGGAGTACGCAAAACTACCACCAAAGAAGAGAATCCCTTGTCTCCTGCTCCAGCTGTAATCTCCATTCCACTGCCTGAGCATGCTTCACTGCAGAGGTCTGAGATGGAACCGGGCAAACGGGATGATGTCTATGGCTGCTACCATCAGACCGATTACCTCCATACATTGAGCCACTGATGGCCGAGGAGAGGACTGAAGCACTAGACAAGAATCTTGAATCTTTATTGATAAGGAATCTTTTATTGTTCCCAAGAAAACTACCCTTGTAGTTGGAACTAAGGAACTCTTTTCCAAATTTACCTTCCATCCGTGAAATTGCAGGAAGGATAACAACATTTCCGTGTGGGATTTTGCTCGTTGAAAGGATGGCGCCTAAACCAGAATGTCGTCCAGATAAGGCGCCACTGCAATTCCCCGCAACTGGAGCACTGCCAACAGGGATCCCAGAACCTTTGAAAAAAATCTGGGTGATGTGGCAAGGCCGAATGGAAGAGCCACAAACTGGAAGTGTTTGTCTAGAAATGCAAACCTCAGAAACTTGTGATGGTCCCTGGGGATGAGAACATGCAGGTAAGCGTCCTTTAAATCTACCGTTGTCATAAATTGACCCTCTTGAACCAAGAGAAGAATGGAACGAATAGTTTCCATCTTGAAGGATGGAACTCTGAGGAATTTGTTTAGACTTTGAAATCTAAAATTGGTCTGAAGGTTCCCTCTTTCTTGGGAACCACGAACAGATTGGAGTAGAACCCCAGACCTTGTTCCTGCATCGGGACAGGAACTATCACTCCCAGGTCGGAAAGGTCCCAAACACAGCATAAGAGCGCCTATCTTTTTACCTGGTCTACAGATAATCTTGAAAGGAGAAACCTGCCTCTGGGAGGAAAGGTCTTGAACTCTAGTTTGTATCCCTGGGACACAATCTCAACTGCCCAGGGATCCTGAACATCCCGAACCCAAGCCTGAGCGAAGGAGGAAAGTCTGTCCCCTACAAGATCCAGTCCCGGGTCGGGGGCAGGCCTTTCATGCTGCTTTTGAATCAATAGTAGGCTTCTTAGACTGTTTTTCCTTGTTCCAAGACTGGATGGGCCTCCAGGAAGACTTGGGCTGTTCCTGCTTGGAAGGAGAGGAAGGCTTACCCTTGAAGTTTCGAAAGGAACAACAATTACTCTAATGTCCCTTCTGCTTATTCCTCTTATCCTGAGGGAGGAAATGTCCCTTTCCTCCCGTAATGTTGTAAATTATCTCAGCCAGACCCGGCCCAAACAAGGTCTTTCCCTTGTAAGGGATCACCAAAAGCTTAGACGACACATTCGCAGACCAGGATTTCAACCATAAGGCTCTGCAAGCCAATATAGCAAAACCAGAAATTTTTGCTCCTAGTTTAATAACCTGTAGGGAGGCATCCGTAATAAAATAATTGGCCAACTTAAGGGCCTTGATCCTATCCTGGATCTCTTCAAGGGGAGTGTCTGTCCGAATAGAATCAGACAATGCATCAAACCAGTATGCTACCACACTAGTGACGGTAGCAATGCACACCGCGGGTTGCTATTGTAAACCCTGGTGTACATACATTTTCTTGAGTAACCCCTTTAATTTCTTGTCCATAGGATCCTTAAAGGAACAACTATCCTCTATGGGAATAGTGGTCCTCTTGGCTAGCGTGGAAAATGCCCCTTCCACCTTGGGTACCGTCTGACGAGAGTCTGCTATAGGAAACATCTTCTTAAATATAGGGGAATGGAGAAAAAGGGATACCCGGCCTCTCCCATTCCCTAGCAATAATCTCTGTAGCCCGATCTGGTACAGTAAAAACCTCAACCATGGAAGGTAGATCAAAATACTTGTTTTGTTTACTAGACTTCTTAGGATTGACTATGACAGTAGTGTCGGAGTCATCCAGGGTAGCTAAAACCTCCTTTAATAACAAATGCAGGTGTTTGAGCTTAAACCTGAAATAAACAACTTCAGTATCAGCTAAAGGAATTACACTGTCTGAGATTTCACCCTCAGATGCTACCGAAGTATCTTTGTCCTCAGGTTTCTGGGAAGGGACATTCGGACTAGCCACTACTGTGTCAGCAACCTTACTCACTGATTGATTACATTTCCTCTTGCGCTTTCCCTGCAGCATGGGAAAAGACGACAACACATCAGATACCACAGAGGACATTAGGGAAGCGATGTCTTGCAAGGTAACTCCAAGTGGAGTAATAGAGGAAGCGCAGGGCACTGGCTGTATGGACGCTAAATTTCGGGACGCTTGAGAAGAAAGCCTCCCTTCTGTATTACCTATATCCTTGTCCTAGTAATCATTCATGATATATTGTTTAATCTACGCTAAATATGGATGCCAAAACTCCTCCCCCTCATCCTTTATTCCCCATCTCTATGCCATTTCAGGTTAGTTTATGTAGGTATTGATGGCGCTCTTCATACGTCATCGCACATGTGCATTTGTAAATAATTCAGATCGTACTCCGAAATCTGATTTGCCGCAGCTAATTCATGTGTTTGGTGTCAGCAACAATTGTGCAGAATAAAGTTCCGCTTTTTTGGTTCCTATTGCATCGCGCATGGGTGAAACTCCGTGAATGAGCTTGAAGATTCTGAACCAGGATTGAATTATGATTGGCAGATGGCTTGAAAGAGAAGGGAGGGTATGTAATGGTGGGGGGAGTTAGGCGGCAATATTTTAAGCATATTAACCATGTATTGTGAAGGATTACTTGAAGGATAGAGGTAATAGAGAAGGGAGGCGGTGCAGGCGGATCTTTGTGGGTTTTAAAAATATGAAATAATTTTGTATTGGGTGTTCACTGTCCCTTTAACAGCTTGGCTGTGGTGCTCTTTGCCACCTCCTGCTGGCCAGGAGTGATATTCCCAACAGTAATTGATGATGCCGTGGACTCACCATATCTTAGGAAAGAAACAGCGATTAAATCAATGTTTTCTTTTAGATTTCATGTCTTGAGGAAGAAAGCTCCTATATCCTCTAATAACCGTAGTAAAAAAAAAAAAATGGTATTCAAACCAAGGTCAAATAAAGCCATGCCCAGAAAAAGCAAAGATAAAAATCTAACATAAAAACCATGTCTACGGACTAATAGCTTGTGGAACGTTGGATATCTTTGATACCTCCTAGTGGCCAGGAGTTGAAAACCACAGGTTATGGCTTGCGGACTCTCACCACCATATGAAAGAAAAACAAAATTATACTTACCTGATCATTCCCTTTCCTTCTGTACAGGGAGAGTCCACAGCTGTATTCCTTACTTGTGGGAAATACTGAACCTGGCCACCAGGAGGAGTCAAAGACACCCCAACCAAAGGCTTAAATACCTCCCCCACTTCACTCATCCTCCAGTCATTCTGACGAGGGAACAAGGAACAGTAGGAGAAATATCAGGGTGAAAAAGGTGCCAGAAGAATAAGTTAAAATTTAGGGGCGCCCATCGGAGAACACGGGCGGGAGATGTGGACTCTCCCTGTACAGAAGGAAAGTAAATTATCAGGTAAGCATAATTTATGTTTTCCTTCTTAATACAGGGAGAGTCCACAGCTGCATTCCTTACTTGAGGGAAATTATACCCAAGCTCTAGAGGACACAATGCTAAAGGGAGGGCAAAAAAAGGAGAGGCAGTCCCCATCTGAGTGCACCACAGCCTGCAAACCCCTTTCTCCCGAAGATTGCTTCCACAGAAGCAAAACATTGAGATAAAAATTAGAAAAATTAAGTAAGACGACCCAGGTAGTCGCCCTACAAATCTGATCCATAGAGGTCTTATTTTAAGGGGTCCAAAAGACTACACTGCTCTCGTAGAATGAGCCGTATCTTCTGAGGAGCCTCAAGTCCCACTGTCTCATATGCCAAGTGGCATATACTCCTCCACTAACAGATAAGGAAGACAAAAGGTCTCTGACCCTTACGCTTCCCAGATAGATAACAGAGAAGAAATCTGTCTATGCCAAAAGGAGCCTGAAGAAGAACTTCAAGGTACCATCCATCCCAAGAGGAAAACCTTCCTTTAAGAAAGAAGGAATAGAACATAAAGAAACCACAATTTCTTGAAGTTGAGACGTGACACGACCCTAGGAGGCAAGTCTAACTAGGTCCGTAGAACAGCCCTATTATCATGAACACCAGATAAGAAGGGTCGTATAGCAAGATCGCAGTCTCAAACTTCTGCACGCAGCAGCAATCTGTAGACGAAAAAGGAATCTTCCAAGATAACAACTTAATGTCAACCTCATGCATAGGTGTAAAAGTAACCCGATGCAGCCGGAAGAACAGGATCTAAGCTCCACGGAGGAGCACCCGATCGCCCCAGTCTGATCGTAGACAGAACCTTAATAAAAAGGAACAAGGAACCAGCTAAGAGGCCCTTCTTCAGATCATCCTGGAGAAAAGGAAGAAGCCTGGCAGACTTGATAGTGTGCTTAGGACGAACCACTTCCTTCACAGAAGAAGGGGGTCCTCCACACCTTAAGACAGATGACAAGAAACTAGTTATGCGCTGGAAGGAGAGGACCATAATCCTGTCAGAAAACCTCTCCTGACTAAGCATCAATCTCCACACAGTCCGCCTCAGAAATTAAAGATCTGATGAAGCAAAGGGGCCCTGTTCCAGCAGATCCCTGCGACAAGGCAACCCTCATGGAAGGGAAGACGACATCCCCACTAAACCACAATCTACGCGGTCGCGACCAAGCAATCAGTATCACAGACGCCTGCTCCTGCAAAGTTAGAGCCACCACTCAAGGAAGGAGTGATATGGCAGAAAACAGGAAAAATGAAAATAAACCTCCAAGGTACCACTAATGCATTCATTAGCTCCGCCTGAGGATCCCGAACCACGACTCCTCTGCAGGAAAAGGGATATTGAAACGGGACGTCCTAAGATGTGTATCCAGCATCCCCTTTCATCCGAAAAAACCCTCGGGTGAAGACCTTATACCCAGATAATGGAAATGTCTGAAAAGGACATCTGAACCTGGGACTAGCCCAGTAGTCTAAACTTCAGAACAAAAGGATTGCCTGAAGATCCGTAAAGAAATCGGGAGGGAAACCCGAGTCCACAGATCCCATGCCTCTTGGCATGTCCTCACCATCTTGGAGGACTTGTGAGCGAAGTCAAAAAAGCCCTGTATAATTTAAAAAAAAGATGATCCCTCAGGACAAGGAGATCTGGACAAAAATACTAGAGAGAGATACCCTCAACCAGTTCTCCAGATAAAACTGTTTAAGACTGTTTTGAAAAACAAACGCCGCACCTCTGCCTCAACATACACCGATCCTTGGCTGAGATGGGCCCAAACAAAAGGGTGTGAAATCCAAAATGGACCACGAGAAACCCATACCCCCAACACAAAGCTAGCGATGCCTGAAGCAAGTCTGGAGGGTACGACCTGGTGAAGCAAAAGAACTTCACAAGTCTGATAGAAGAGTCCTCATGTCTATGAAGACTAAAATAGCATCCAGAACCTACCCTGGAGCCCTACACCAGAAAATTCTGGTCATGTACCTACCATCCCTGAGTAACGGGGAAGACATATGAAAACCCAGGCGAGAAGAAGGCGATTCGAACCGGAATCGTCTAGAACAAGAGAGAGAAGCTACCGCTAGTTCTGGAGTCTGGCACTGCCAAAGAATTCCTTGACTCCTAAAAGGTTCTAGAATCAGAAGCGAATCTGTCCAGAAAAAAAAAATCAACCTTCGGAACCGGAATGTTCCCCGAGGATGAATGACAAGAATTAAATCCTTCCTCAACAGTGGTCCTGCACTACTCTTCCTGTACCAGGGGTAGAGTGGACCATATAGTCTCCTCCAGAATGAGGAGACATAAGCTTGCATAAATACTTAAGTTCCCAAAAAGGACAGGAGCTCCCTCCCTCTGTGAGACCACAAACAACAAACAAATTTAATAACATCTCAAACCTCACTCAGTGATAGACACTGGGACAATGACTCCAAAAAAGAAGAAAACTGGCACCCACCAGAAGAGGGTTCCCTCTCTCCTTTGGAAGACTCAAGAGAAGGAAAGAGGCCTGGGAGGCTGAGAATCTGAACCTAGCTATGATCTCCAACACCCATAGGTCCTGTACGTCCCTGAAACAAGTGATAGACTGTCCCTGACTCGATCCAAAATAGGATCCGGGACTGGTTCCTTCTGCCAACCTCAGTTCGGCGGGCCTCTGCTTG